>NC_134827.1:96919025-97028723 GCF_004210375.1 Tachypleus tridentatus | reverse complement strand
ATCGTGATTGTAAAGTAGGTATATTCATTACATTAAAAATATAGCGATTTAAGAACATTATAAATAAGATCAAAAACACGAAGCGTCACTTCATTTTATATTGTGGAGGCCCGGCATGGCAAAGCGCGTTAAGGCGTTCGACTCGTAACCCAAGGGTCGCGGGTTCGAATCCCAGTCGCACCAAACATGCTCGCCCTTTCAGCCATGGGAGCGTTAAAATATGAAGGTCAATCCCACTATTCGTTGGTAAAGGAGTAGCCAAAAAGATTGTGGTGGGTGTTGATAACTAGCTGCCTTCCCTCTAGTCTTACACTACTAAATTAGGGACGGCTAGTGCAGATAGCCCTCGAGTAGCTTTGTTTGTTGTTGTTTTTTAATTTCGCACAAACTGTAAGCATAAAACAATTTATAATTTAGAGAGATAACGGTTATCCTATGAATATAATAATGTTGTCACAAAATCAACGACAGAAATCTGACATTAACTGAAACCATAAACTAAAAACATACGTTCTATGATGAAATAAAAAAAAAACATTTCTTAAGATTGCCAGTCAAGCAGAAAGAAGACCATTTTATCTTAAAATTGTCAGTCTGGCAGCAAGAAGACCATTTTATCTTAAACTTGTCAGTCTGGCAGCAAGAAGACTATTTTATCTTCAAATTGCCAGTCTGGCAGCAAGAAGACCATTTTATCTTAAAATTGGCAGTCTTGCAGAAAGAAGATCATTTTATCTTAACATCGGCAGTCTGGCACCAAGAAAACCATTTTATTTTAAAATTGCCAGTCTGGCAGCAAGAAGACCATTTTATCTTCAAATTGCCAGTCTGGCAGCAAGAAGACCATTTTATCTTCAAATTGCCAGTCTTGCAGCAAGAAGATCATTTTATCTTAACATTGGCAGTCTGGCACCAAGAAGACCATTTTATTTTAAGATTGCCAATCAAGCAGAAAGAAGACCATTTTATCTTAAAATTAGCAGTCTGGCAGCAAGAAGACCATTTTATCTTAAAATTGCCATTTTGGCAGCAAGAAGACCATTTTATTTTAAGATTGCCAGTCTGGCAGCATGAAGACCATTTTATCTTGAAATTGCCATTTTGGCAGCAAGAAGATCATTTTATCTTCAAATTGCCAGTCTGGCAGCAAGAAGACCATTTTATCTTCAAATTGCCAGTCTGGCAGCAAGAAGACCATTTTATCTTCAAATTGCTAGTCTTGCAGCAAGAAGGTCATTTTATCTTAACATTGGCAGTCTGGCACCAAGAAGACCATTTTATTTTAAAATTGCCAATCAAGCAGAAAGAAGACCATTTTATCTTAAAATTAGCAGTCTTGCAGCAAGAAGACCATTTTATCTTAAAATTGGCAGTCTGGCAGCAAAAAGACCATTTTATTTTAAAATTGGCAGTCTTGCAGCAAGAAGACCATTTTATCTTAAAATTGGCAGTCTGGCAGCAAGAAGACCATTTTATCTTAAAATTAGCAGTCTGGCAGCAAGAAGACCATTTTATCTTAAAATTGGCAGACTGAAAGTTAAAACAACAACAACAATCAAACAAGTTTAATACAGGGTGTTCGGAAAGGCACTGTGGAGTTTTGTCTGTTAATAAATACATATAAGTGCCCAGTGACTTTCCGAACACCCTGTACGTGAATGATACCAATAAAGGTAAAAGTAAAAACATCAGCTACAGCAATCTAACAAGTTTAATAGCTGAATGATACCAATACAGTAAAATAAAGGTAAAAAATAAATATATATCGGTATATATGGTTTATTTTAAAAAAAAAACACGTCATTATTTGTTATAAAAAAGACGCTAGTGCGGTAATTCAAATGTTAATAAGTATCGTTAGTTAATGTTCTTAAGATAAAAGAATTCTTTAAACCTTCTTCTGTTCAACAAAGATAAACGTAAATTAATCGATATAAATAAGCCCCCTGTGATTCACGGTAAGTGTGAGGGCTTGTAACTCTAAAAACCTGATTTAACACTAATGATTGGAAGAGTACAGATAGTCAACCTTCTAGCTTTTTTTTTAACTGGAAGCAAAGAAAACGTATAAATTAAACGGCAAAAATGTTAAGTTAAATGAAAACTCGTCGTACAGATTCAAGAAAGTCGAAATATTTCTAGTAATCACTCACTGCTCGCTGGAGTTTCTACATGAGTTGGTATACAACTGATGAAATCCTGCTATTGTTCACTTCTTGTGTTCAACGAACATAAAATAAATTTAAGTCATATGAATGGATTCATTAGAAACTTGAAAAGAAATTTTAAGTCAGATATGATAATAATTCGATCTATAGACATTAATTACTCAAGAAATTTGAAATATTTCTAATAATCACCAGAAACGTTAGGAACATCATTCAGTTTTGAGGTAGAAATAGTCAGATGTGGAAGTGGTAAAAATAAAATGACACCAGCACTCGTTCCTATCCACAAGAGGTCATTACAGGTGAGAAGAGCTGTAACACGGAGGCAGGCTGCTTTGTGCTGACGAATGATATCATCAAAAACTAAGAAGAAAAAACAACGGAGAGAGAGTTTTATTCAACAAGTAGCACTTAATTCAATCTTTTTTGCTTAGCGAATCTGGTGGTAAGTGTATAATAGAAAGATTCAGAAAATGCTAAGCCTCGTCGCAAAATTGTTGATATAATGCTTATTTATAACTGCTATTCAAAGTATGCTATCTACTTATATATATCAGAACTAACCATTATCAGAGAAATTGATGTACCTAACGGGATAAAATATTATAAAAGAAAAACCTGAAATTATCGAAGTTCACTGATTCGTCGTTTGTGTACAACCATTGTTATCGGTGTTTTCGGCTGTAATTCCAATAATATCTCAAAACTTAACGTCAACTTATAAGAGTTAAGTTATTCCTAAATGCGCATGCTAAGTTAAAATGAAAAATAACCCTTAAATGAAGATTTTTACTACATTTCAAAGGTGTAACATTTCTATAACGTGAAGTTAGGCTTAACAAAAAGTAATCATATTCCACAGAGTCGCAAGTCTTCTAAAATAATATTACCTATTGGAATGAGCAACGACTAAAAAAAGTGCTTGAAAAGATTGTTTTTTTTTTTACAAAAATTTGCATAGTAAGCTTAAATCTTTTATTTGATCCTAAATCCCATAATACACGTTCAATGATGTGGTTAGATATAAGATTTGGATGTTAACACTTGTTGACTACCTTTACCTTAGTTTAAATACTGACATCCAGGAGGCAGTGGCGTAGTGAGGGTGTCTGACGCCTGGGGGAAAAAACATAATTTGGAGACCCCTCAAAAACAACACCAACTACATCCACCCTTTATTCTATTAGTTTCTAACCCTAAATGGCAATCCTACCTACCATGGATATCTCACCAAATTTTAATGATTTTCTGGTCGTTGAAAGACAATTGGTTATCAAAAAAGTACTGGTGGCAGAGTGTACAAAGGTTAATTGAAATTAAGCACTAAGCTACACAGCGAGGTATATGTGCTCTGTCCATCACGGGTATCGAAACCCGGTTTCTAGCATTGTAAGTCCGCAGACCTACCGCTATGTCACGGAACATCATGTGCTGAAAGACATTTAATTCTATTAATTTTGGGGTGAATGGAAGTGTGTGTTTTTTATATTAATTTGTATAGTTAGAGATTTTCATTGCTTTATCATGTTTTATTTTGACGGTTTGATATTGTATGACACAATAGTGTTAATTACAAAGACGTAGGTAATTCAGAATATATATAACATTTCAGTACACGACCACACATTTAAGTGCTACATATTGTAGTACACATTACTATAAAAACGCATCAAAACTCTATAAATTATTATTATTATTATAGGACAAATAAATCTGAGATAGAATTATTTGAGCTGTCAGAAATCCGTCGACATCTTGAAAAATATAGCCTCAAACTGTCAAGTTCTCACAAAACTGGTAAATTTCTTATATTCTACGAGATGTCAGGGATTTCCCTAAGTATTACATTTCTACTAATATACTAATATTTAATATCAAGCATAAACATTTCTTAATGAATTTTAGTCTTACGGGAACAACTAAATTATGGGTGAACTGGATGTTAATTTGGCGCCCTCCGAACAGTGGGCAAAATCCCCCTGCACCGTCTCCATTACGCCACTGCCAAAAGGTTAGGTGTAGATTCATATGTTGCCATTTGCCAATTACACTCACCTGCAAGCATCTTAGTGACGGCTGGGGCAATGCTGACTTCCAAGAGATTTTCATAGCTTATAGCGTGGAATAGTTTTAGGGTGGAGCTATGCTGGGTCGCTAGCCACACACCGAATCCTGAGGCCACCATACAGACAACAGCTCGAGAGGTGTCGCTACTGACTTGAAAACAATGCTGAAAACAGATCACGTTTTACATACGTTAGACCACTATTAACAGTACATGCTCATACGATCGTACCAACCGCCTTCAAACGTGTGGTCAGCTATCGGTCAGATCACGTTTTATTTTTACTCGTCTGTTCGTTTTACTTTGTTCATGTTTTTACTTGTTTATTCGTTTTACCTTGTTCATGTTTTTACTCGTCTGTTCGTTGTATCTTTTTTCATTTTTTTACTCGTCTGATCGTTTTACCTTGTTCGTGTTTTTTTCCCTTATTCGTTTTACCTTGTTCGTGTTTTTTTCATCTTCATTTTGTGATTTCAAAATTTGACAGCATTAAGGATACAACAACTAATTCAGGTTTTGTTTTACGATCCTTGTGTCGAATGTCCTTCAGTATTAAGTATGTAGAAGAGTTTCATCAAATCAGTCAGTGTGAAACACAAAAATACAATCCAAACGTTTTAACCTACTCAGTGTGAAACACACAAATACAATCCAAACGTTTTAACCTACTGAGTGTGAAACACAAAAATACAATCCAAACGTTTTAACCTACTCAGTGTGAAACACACAAATACAATCCAAACGTTTTAACCTACTCAGTGTGAAACACAAAAATACAATCCAAACGTTTTAACCTACTCAGTGTGAAACACAAAAATACAATCCAAACGTTTTAACCTACTGAGTGTGAAACACAAAAATACAATCCAAACGTTTTAACCTACACAAAATACAATCAAAAAATCAAACGTTTTAACCTACTGAGTGTGAAACACTAAAATACAATCCAAACGTTTTAACCTACTGAGTGTGAAACACACAAATACAATCCAAACGTTTTAACCTACTGAGTGTGACACTCACAAATACAATCCAAACGTTTTAACCTACTCAGTGTGAAACACAAAAATACAATCCAAACGTTTTAACCTACTCAGTGTGACACATACAAATACAATCCAAACGTTTTAACCTACTGAGTGTGACACACACAAATACAATCCAAACGTTTTAACCTACTGAGTGTGAAACACAAAAATACAATCCAAACGTTTTAACCTACTGAGTGTGAAACACAAAAATACAATCCAAACGTTTTAACCTACTGAGTGTGAAACACAAAAATACAATCCAAACGTTTTAACCTATTCAGTGTGAAACACAAAAATACAATCCAAACGTTTTAACCTACTGAGTGTGACACACAGAAATACAATCCAAACGTTTTAACCTACTGAGTGTGAAACACAAAAATACAATCCAAACGTTTTAACATACTCAGTGTGAAACACAAAAATACAATCCAAACGTTTTAACATACTCAGTGTGACACACAAAAATACAATCCAAACGTTTTAACCTACTCAGTGTGAAACACACAAATACAATCCAAACGTTTTAACCTACTGAGTGTGAAACACAAAAATACAATCCAAACGTTTTAACATTCTCAGTGTGAAACACAAAAATACAATCCAAACATTTTAACATACTCAGTGTGACACACAAAAATACAATCCAAACGTTTTAACCTACTGAGTGTGACACACAAAAATACAATCCAAACGTTTTAACCTACTGAGTGTGAAACACAAAAATACAATCCAAACCTTTTAACCTACTGAGTGTGAAACACAAAAATACAATCCAAACGTTTTAACCTACTGAGTGTGAAACACAAAAATACAATCCAAACGTTTTAACCCACTGAGTGTGGCACACACAAATACAATCCAAACGTTTTAACCCACTGAGTGTGACACACACAAATACAATCCAAACGTTTTAACCCACTGAGTGTGACACACAAAAATACAATCCAAACGTTTTAACCCACTGAGTGTGACACATAAAAATACGATCCAACTTTTTAAACTCAATTTGACAAACTAAAATAAGATTCAAATTTTTTCCCAGTTTTTGTGAATGTTATCTAGCAAAATGAATAAAAACCCTATAACCCGAGCACTTTCGAAAGACGGGCCAAACTGGGATTCCCAATTTCCACCTTTAGAAAACACTCAGGTTATAGGTTTGTTGTTTTTTTTTCATTTCTATCAAGACTTCTTGAACCTACGTGTTTTTCAAGCATCATGTATGACAAAATAAAAAATTGTTTGCCCCCAAAAATATCACCCACACAAAAAAGTGTTGTGGTAAAAATAATAAAGAAAGATAGAACCTCTTCTTCCATTGTTCTGACACTGAGAATCTTAATGTGGTTCTGCCATCCACACCAAAGTTTTCCAGCAACTGCCAACATATGTGTCACGGGAGAGGATACACTGCCAACCTGGACTCTCTGGAACTCTGTAGTGTTCCAGTTTCCTTCTAAGGTAATATAAAAAGATCCAATTTAGCAGCATTTCTGTGTGAAACGTACTTTTTTCTTTACATAATATACTTTCTGTTAGGTATTCAAACTCTCATGTAAGATTATATATACATACATCAATTTGAAGAATTACTCCTGTATCTTTTCCCATCCTCCCCTAATCCCTATAATGGACCCACTAAAGACAACCCGCTTTGCAACTTTACATTTAAACAAAAAACACGAGTTTAATTAATTTAACACATTTTTTTTTACACATTTAGTTCGTTGAATGGCATACCTTTGCATTGCCTTAAAGCCTACAGGTTCATGTAATAAACGTTTTTCGATTGAGAGTGTCTGTATAGGCGGCGTACGCTGCTGACCCATTGCCCATTTTAAAACTAAGGATGACTATACGTGATCCTTGGAGTCTCTGACTTGTACTTTAATCCACGTGTTGCATAATGTGCTGTTCAGATATAAAATAAACACAGACTGTTTTATAAACCTATGCACTAAAATATACTGCATTTTTTAAATCACAGCACGAGTAATAGAAACTGATATTCGATGATATAAATGTATCTCAGAAAGGCTGGTATGGGTATTAACAAGTTCCAAGTTTGACTGTGTGGGTATTTGGGTATTGATGTTGTTAAATACCCAGGAGGGTCAGGTACATTTGACCTCTTCCTCCCTCCCGAACGATTATAGCGTCTGTCTTTAGGGTTTTTTTTTTTTAAAGCTTTGGGCCAGAGTAAAAGTATAACATCATACTCAGGTCCATTTCAGGGCTCAGTCCATGCATGGACGAACAAGAAGTTTTGTTTTTTTGTGTTTTTTTTTTCCATTTAATTTTTTTTTTTTTTTTTGTATTTTCATATATATATATATTTTTTTTTGTATTTTTTCTCCTTTTTCTCGATTGAGAGAATGCTACTACTACTTGTAGTAACACAAACACTCACACAGAAAAGAAAGTAATAATTATTATTATTCAATACTTGAATAATAATTCAAAAGAGAAGAAAATAAAAATAATAATAATGATTAAAAAAAGAAAATAATAATTATAAAATAAAAAAGAAACAAGGACTAAGTGTCTAGTGCATAGTGGCCAGCTTGTGTTACATTTCTTAAATATATGTTAAAAGGGAGAGGTATTTAGTACCATTTACATCATGTACGTGATATCTGTCGAGATCACACATTAAGTCATTTTGTGCCAATTCTTATTGAAATATTTTAGAGAATTATGCAAGAGTCTTTCAGCTATTGTATCTATGTTTGCATACTTGTGCATGAATGTGGTTGAGGTGCTACGTGGTACTTTGTATGCTGAAGTTAGTACAGAATTTTGTATACGTTGAAGTTTCTGTACATGTGTGGGTGCTATGTTAATCCAGGCAGGTGATGCATATTCTATTGTTGGTCTAATGTACGTTTTGTAGATTTTAAGTATGTTGTCTGGTGATGTTCCTTGGATTTTACCTGAAAGACTTCTTGCATAGTTTGCTCTTTTCCAGATTCGTATCAGTACATTTTTAATATGTGGTAGCCACGTTAATTTTGAGTCATAGGTTAGACCTAGAAATTTAGCAGAAGTAGCAGTCAGTAAAAGTGATCCATTCATATAGAGTTTTGGTGGATCTTTTTCAGCTTATTCAGTCTGCTGAATACTATGACTTGGGTTTTGGAATATTAACTTTGATTCTGTATTTCTGGCAGTATTCTTCGATGTTATTTAGGACTGGTTGTAGGTTCGTTGCTGCTATTGACGGAGTGGGGGCACTTTCAGACTGCTACATCGTCAGCGAACTGTGATGCATAACCTAAATTTAGGTCCGACAGAGGCATATTACTCACGTACATGATAAATAATATAGGGCTAACAACCCCTCCCTGCGGGACTCCTGCTTCGGGTGAAAAGGACCCTGAGTGGGCCCCATTTACATTTACTTTACACATTCTGTTATCCAGGAAGTTGGACAGCCAGCGAATAGTTTCCTGGGGTAATGCCATTTCAAGCAATCTATGTCTTAAGCCGTTATGCCACACTGTGTCAAATGCTTTCTCAATGTCGAGAAAGCAAGCTACAGTGCATTCTTTTTGTTGAAGCTGTCGGTAATTGATTCTGTAAGTCGAATCAGGTGGTCTGTAGTTTGGCGGTTTTTTCGAAATCCGTTTTGAATTTCTGGTAATTTTGAATTTTCTTCTAAGTAAACTGACAGACGATTACTAATTATCCTCTCTAATACTTTGCCAATACAACTGGTTAAGCTAATCGGGCGGTAGTTGTTTGGTTTATTCGCTGACTTTCCTTCTTTCTGGAACATTAATACTATTGCTTCCTTCCAAGAAACAGGGATATATCCAGCTGATAGTGAGAGATTAAATAACGCTGTTAGGTGTTCATATAATCTCTGAGTGCCTTGTTTTAGGAGGATAGCTTGAATACCATCTTCTCCAGGAGCTTTGTTTTTTGTGTTTTTTAATAGCAGTTACTACTTCTGTAACAGTGATATGTTTTACCAGTTGATGAGTGCTCCAGTCTTTTGTTTTTCTTGGTGTGTAATATTGTTGACTGGAAATTTAGGTGTAAAAATGCTTCTGTTTTGGTCAATAAAGTTTGTGACTGTATTATAAAGTATCTGTTCATGTCTGGTTCATGATGTGTTTTGAACGTGTTTTCTAGGTGTTTTTAAATATCTCGGCTTTTCTGTGTTAGTGTATGCTGTTTCTCCATCCAGTTCCAGTGGTGGATATACTGTGTTTGTTGTTCCTGTGTTTGTAAATCTTTTCAAATGTGTCCAGAATTGTTTAGGATCAGTTTTATGATTTAGATCGGAACAGAAGGTGTCCCAGTTTTCTTGTTTCTGTTGTCTGATTAAGTTTCGTATTTTATTTCTTATTGTGTTTATCTGAGTTTTAAGTGTGGGGTTTCGATTTTGAATGTACTGTCTGCGGAGTATACGTCTGTTTTTAATTAAGTGTATTATATCTTTATGTGGTTGCCATGAATGAGTTGTTGTGAAGTGTTTTTGTTTCGGTATCGAACTGTTGGCTGCATGTTTTAGACACTCAGAGATGATATGACAGTATGCATCTATATCTGATGCGTCCGCGGCAATATGTAGTGCTTCTGGAGGTAAGGTTTCATTTAATATAGTTTGGAAAACTGGCCAATTAGCTTTTTTGTAGTTCAGTTGGTCTCTCACTATGGTTTTATTTAAGTGGGGGGTGAGATTGAAGATACACCAAACTGGAAGGTGATCACTATCTATATCGTGACCAACATGAAAATTTACGAATTTGCGACTCATATTTGACGAACACAGGCATAGGTCCAGTATTTCACTGGTGCCATGTGCGTACGAGATATGTGTCGGTGTTGCATCGTTTAATAAAGTCATGTTTGATTCGTCCAGAAATTGATAAAGTAATTTGCCATTTGCGTTTGAGCAACGACAGTTGAATGCTATATGTTTACTGTTTAGGTCGCCGATAATAATAAGGTTACAGTTGCTATTATACAATATATTCAATAGATTTACATCTAACACTGTACTAGGCGAGCAGTAGATGCCCGCCACAGTAACGTCTGTCTGATTTTGCGTTTTTACATTAATAACTATAGATTCATTACTGGAAGGGATAGTAAGTTCCTGAACTATAAGTTCAGTCTTATACAATAATAAAAGACCTCTGTTTGGATCTCTATTATCCTTCCTGTCATGTCTAATAGTAGAGTAGCCGTTTAATTTAAATCTATGGTAGTTATACAGAAGAGTTTCACTAATTATGATTACATCAGGTTTTATGGAGCTTGTTGTATCTTCAATCTCATGTTTCTTGGAAGCAAGAGCACCCTGGATATTGATGTGTAGAACTGTGAAGTTATCCATGTCTAGTAGAGTTTATGATGGAGGTTAAAATTTGCGGCAAGAACTTGTGTATGTTTTCCAATGTGATTTTAACAATTATGTCTGTGAGACTGTTGGTGTTTGTGGGATTTGTATATTCTGCCATTATTTCCGAGAAGGTGGAAGTTATGGCAGATGTCAATGTTGTTTCAATTGTTGTTGGTTGTGTATTTTTAGGTGGTTTTGGTATTTCCTCTTCACTTGGTAATGGTTTTCCTGTCGGGATGATGAATTTTTAACCACTGCAGCGTATGTGTTTGTCTGTGTAGTTGTACTTTGTGGTGCTGGAGTGGTAGGTGTGGGTTCCTTAATTGTTCGTGGTGGTGGCGGCTTGTTCATGTTGGGATTTTAATTTCGTATAAGTGTGTTTTTATGGATTTATATTTCTGGCAACCTTTATAATTTGCCGTGTGTTCTTCCCACAATTGCAGCATTTGGGTTTGGGGTTCTGTTTTGTACAATGTGTAATGTGGTGATTCTCCCACAGCCCACACAACGCGCATTTGCTTGGCATGCTGCTGCTACATGTCCAAACCTTTGGCATTGGTAGCACTGTGTGACAACCACTGCTGGTGTTTTTGTTTGTTCCACTGTGTATTTATGATACCACATAGTGATACCATTATTTATGAATTGTGTAATATCCTGGCTGTTGTCTGTGACTACTTTGATTAGGTTTGTGGGTCTTTTAGTAATATTTGAAATTATACGCTCAACTGAAATGTGTTTTATGTTTTGTGTACTTAACTCTTCCTTAACGTCTTCTATGTCTATTGAATTATGTACACCTCGTATCACAAAAGATTTCGGTGTTGGTTTAGTTCCTGGTAGGTGTATTGTAATGCTTCCTGTTTTGAATGCGTCTGCAGGCCAAGCTTTTAGTAGACTGTTTAAGTCAGCGGGTTCCTGTCCTTGAACCAGAACACCGCCTCTGGGCAGACGCTTAATATTAGTAATCTTTGTATTAGGTTTGCACCTGTATATTTCTTTGGCCAATTGTGGTTGGTATGGGTATTAACACTTTTACTGATAAGGACTGGTTTGAATTTCGCGCAAGTCTACACGAGGGCTATCTGCGCAAGCCGTCCCTAATTTAGCAGTGTAAGACTAAAGGGTTTGTTTGTTTGTTTTGGAATTTCGCACAAAGCTACTCGAGGGCTATCTGCGCAAGCCGTCACTAATTTAGCAGTGTAAGACTAGAGGGAAGGCAGCTAGTCATCACCCCCCACCGCCAACTCTTGGGCTACTCTTTTACCAACGAATAGTGGAATTGACCATCACATTATAGCGCTCCCACGGCTGAAAGAGCGAGCATGTTTGGTGTGACGGGGATTCGAACCCGCGACCCTCAGATAACGAGTCGAGTACCTTATCCACCTCGCCATGTCGGGCCTATTAGGTCATCTTCAGGAAAGTTGAAACGTTGTTCGCTCCTTATCAATAAAAGAGTTAATATCCATACCTGCTACTCTGAGATACATTTTTATTTCAAGTGGGTTTCTCGTCATCAAAATTTCGATGACATAGTTCTGTATACAATCAATAAAACAAAAGTCATTTTAAACACTTTTACCATAACGTTTGTGTTGACTACAAATGTTTAATAACCATTTCCTTCTCATTAGTCCATAACACTCTATTCGTTTTGTCTTTTAACGTATGATACTTGAAAACCCATTAAAGATTAAATTTAGAACTTTAAACAAAATTACGAATTCTACACTTTAACAACGTTACACAATGTGCCATATTTTAACAATGTTTTGGGTTGGTTGTTGTTAAGCCAAAATTTACACAATGAGGTATCTATGCTCTTTTTATCACGGGTATCGAAACCCAATTTTTGCATCCTAAGTCTGCTCACTTACTGAATACTACTGAGGGCCTTAATAATGTTATAAACTGCACCACACTTTAACAAAGTTACAAAACCGAACACATTTTAATGGCGTTACAAACCGTACCAAACTTTACATATTCTGGTTAAAAGTTGGCCTACTTTTGTATCACCTATAAAAGTTCTAATGTTTTGGGTCTCGTTACGACCTGTAGCATTGTTAAAGTGTGGTACGATTGGCAATGTTACAAGTCGTAACGCGCTTTGATGACGTTACAACTCGCAACACACTTTAATAATTTTACAAACAACACCATATTTAAACAACACTGTATATCGTACCACTTTTCAATAACATTACAATGCGTAACATGCTTAATAAATAATGTTACAAATCCTATTACGCTTCAATAACATCGCAAATATCATGAAACGTTACGAACATTACAAATCGCACAACGTCATATTCTAAAATCTATTAAAATTCCACGAAACTTAACACTTGTGTTTTTTAGCCCTCTGACACATTTTACTGACAAAATATTATCATAACACTATTTTTTTAATGTAACGAGTCACTCATTAGTGTTTAAACATTTGAAGTATCAAAGTCCGTAATTTAGTACAAGATTCAAATTCTTGACGTGTTCGAATATCATTCATTGTCAGTGGTGTCCACATTCACATCATATAAAACAACAAGTTACTACATTTAGTGTAATAAACTGACCAGAAGAATTGCGCGAGATTACTTATTTCTTATATAAAATACATAGGGCATTTATTGTCATACTGAGGACGTTTATTTCACTCACATATTATTGAGAACGCAGTCGTGGATCTACAAATTTTCATGCTAACAAAGATAACAATTTTGTGTTTATAAAGCAGTTGGAAACCACGTGGACCCACTGGTAACACTAGGATTAAATATACATTTAGAGAAGCTGAAAGTTATGTATATTTCGAATTGAAATATTCAGATGAAAATCGCTGTCACGCTTATGGCACCATGATGGAACAGTGGAAAGTTCATAAACTCAAAACGCTAAAATACTGGGATTCATTCTACGCGGTGGACACAGCAGATAAACCAATGTGGCTTCATTATTTGTTTTTTTAATTTCACGCAAAGTTACATGAGGGCTATTTGCGCTAGTCGTCTCTAATTTAGCAGAGTAAGACGATAGGGAAGGCAGCGAGTCATCACTATTCACCGCCAACTCTTGGGCTACTCTTTTACCAACGAATAGTGGAATTGATCGTAACATTATAACGCCCCCACGGCTGAAAGGGCGAGCATGTTTGGTGCGATGGTGATTCGAACCCGCGACCCTCAGATTACGAGTCGAGCGCCTTAACCACCTGGCCATGCCGGGCCTAATGTGGCTTTAATACAAAGGAAAGAAGTAAATAAACCACACTTACCTTCGTTTCGCCTGTAAACGTACAATCCTGCGTTTGCTAGAGACACAAAAACTTTGTCGTCGAAGTATCTATAATAAAATATTAATTAATTTTTCAAAATAATCAAATAAACTGACTGCTCTGCTATCGTACTAGGTGCACAAATACAAATTTCGAAAATTACTCTCTTGGGGACATACAATTCCAAAAAAAAAAAAAAAAAACATTTTAAATGCAACTATGTCACGAACAGACATACAGACAGACAATAACATATATAACTGTATTATGAACTTATGTTGTCCCGAAAATATTTTTGTAATCGTAAGAGAAAGATAAAATTTTAATACCAGTTAATAAAGTATAAACATCAGACGGATGATGTAAAAGTATTAGCAGGATTATCAAAATTTAACACTTGAAATCGATATTTTGTTTCCATGACAACGTAAAGGAGGAAGCTATTTAATTTTCATACGCTACTAAGTGAAAACCACATACGTAATACAACGAACGGCAGCTGAGTGTTGGACTGTTATCCTGTTCTGACTCGTGCCAGCGTCGTCCTTGCAATCGTAAATAAGGGCGCTGAAATATAAATTGATTTTAAATTACGGGAAATAAAAATCACTGTTGTATTTTTAATCTTACGCTTATTTTATTTTTTTAAAGACGCTAGGGCAATGGAAATGTGATATCGTATAAAAGCTTAAGGTACAAAACTATGTTTGTTTGTTTCGAATATTGCGCAAAGCTACACGAGGGCTATCTGCGTTAGTCGTCCCTAATTTAGCAGTGTAAGACTAGAGGGAAGGCAGCTAGTCATCACTACCCGCCGCCAACTCTTGGGCTACTCTTCTTACCAATGAATAGTAGGATTAACCGTCACGTTATTACGGCCCCACGGCTGAAAGGGCGAGCATGTTTGGTTTGACGGGGATTCGAACCTGCGACCCTCGTATCACGAGTCGAGTGCCTTAAGCACCTGGTCATGCCGGACCAAAAAACTATGTATCTAACTTATTACTTTAACAAAAAATTCTAGTATATGAAAGAAATGAAATTTCTTTGTTTCTGAATTTCGCGCAAAGCTACACAAGGGCTATATACGTTAGTCGTCCCTAATTTAGCTGTGTAAGACTACAGGGAAAGCAGCTAATCATCACCACCCACCGCCAACTCTTGGGCTACTCTTTTAACCAACGAATAGTGGGAGTAACCGTCACATTGTAACTGCCCCACGGCTGAAAGGGCGAGCATGTTTGATGTTACGGGGATTCAAACCCGCGATCCTCAGATTACGATTTAAGTGCCCTAACCACCTGGCAATGCCGGACCATGAAATAAAGTAGTAATAACACGGAGTAATTTGTATTGTTAAAAGTTTATTTAACAATCTTTTTTTTAATAACTTAAGAACAAATTGAAATGTATCTTCCAAAATGTTTTAAATATTCTTTTTATCAAAATTCTTAACCTGCAAAATAAAAAAAAAAAAAGAAGTCGTTAATTTTAAGAACCAGGTTCGTACATTAATGGTTACGAAAGTAGCTTTTTCTTAAGGTTCTTCCGGCGGGTTTACACACTTACAACTCTGAAATTCAGAGGTAGATTTCCCGCGATGGACACAATGCGGCTATACTCAAAAGCAAACACAGTGACAGAGCTGTAAGTCTACTGACTTTATAACAATAAAATCTGGGTTTCGGTACCCTTGGCAGGCACAGCACAGATAGCCGATTGTTTACCTGCTAATAAATGAATAACTAAACAAATAGACCCAGCATAGCCATGTGGTTAGGAGGCTCAACCCATAATCTTCAGATCGCAAGTTTGAATCCAAACAAACATGCTCGCCCTCTCTGCCATGGGGGCGTTATAACGTTACAACCAATTCCACTATTCTCAGGAGAAAATAAGTCAAGAGATCTTAAACTATCCCACAAAATAACCTTCTCTTAACCCTTTCCAATAAATCGATATCCCGTTTTTTGGAAAAATGGGGTCAAAACTATGCACAGTTTTCTAAGTGAGGCCCAACTAGTAGTTTTATATAAAGTGATTATTACTTCTTTCAATTTGTAGTCAATGTAAACTTTAATTTTTTGGGGGCTTTAGTACCAACAACGTTACACTGCTGCAACCCCATGGGTGACTTATCCATTACTATTCTAAGACCATTTTCTTCAGTCACACTACTGAGTGAGCATGTGATCTAAATTATGCTAATCCTAGAACATTATTTCTATTTACTATCATTAAAAGTAATTTGTCCTAGGCACCAAATGATCCAAATCATTCTGTAATCCCTCTACGTCCTCCGTATGGCTAGAAATACCGAAGAGATCAATGCCATTAGCAGACTCTATTAAGTTACTAATTACACCCTATTAGTATCATTAAAGTAGATAATAAGACCCAAACACTAACTCCTGGGCTACTTCACTAGCAATGAAAGTCCAGTTTCAGTTAACTCTATTAATAACATCCCTTTTGCTTTTTTCTATTTCACTTATCCACCCTTCAACCAATTCAACAGTCTTTCCCTAGCTCTACTGATGTAATTTCCTTAGTCATTCTCATGTGTCTTACCTTACCATCCAGGTGACGCAATAACATCCTGAACAAATGTTAACAAACAAAAATTACTGTTTGGTGTTTCCATGTTGGTTTCTTTTATGATATATTTTACCAAATGAATTTTCAGAGCTCTTAATTTATCAGATTGTATATAAGTGTCTCCACCACTGGAGTACGACTATTCTGTTCCATGGTTTATAGGGCAATCCATATGATCCCTTTATTATTTTACAATAGAACTAACATCAGCAAATATCCAATCCTCCAATACTTGCACATTGTCTAGTGACCTGCCAAAAATGAGAGAGAAATTTATATACGCGATCTTTGACCTTTAATTCACAGGTACTTCGTCGTTTTCAACAAGCCATTTTCATTCTGATGTTTATGATCGATTTTATAATATTTAATGACAGCTTAGATCAGATATCGTTTTATAGATGAAAAGGTAAAGTTTTATTGTCTATTACCAGTTTGTGTTGCCCTAGTTTAAAAGTCTATATCTCAAGTGTGTACTGAAGTTCCCATAACCCTTTTTTTCACCAGAATTACAACCTAAAAGTTTGTTACTTATGTAGAACTATGTGGAAAAGTTGAAACATTAATGTGCCCTTCATGCGTGTGTATTTCTTAAAAAATCTGAAATTTTCTTTGAAAAGTCTGGAAGAAATTTTTGGGAAGAATGTGGCCATCATGCAACATGTTCGACTCTTTGTGATGTTGATGACGTTGAGATGTGGAAAGAATTGGATATTTTTTATGACAGTAGTTACCATCCGTCTTCTGTGCCTAACCATATGGTTGAGTTAATTGTTCGTTCACCCAATCCTTCTTCATCACTATCTCTTCTCCCTAAATAATTTCTTGCAGAGTAATTTTGTTTCGCAGTGAAGTGTTCATCTAAACAAAAAGAAAATTAAAACTTTTACTGTCATGTTAGGAACGTAAAAAAGAAAGACATTGCAGTAATTTTCTCACAACCTTTACATTAAATTGAGAAAAACAAAACTAAAACCTAATCCCCAGCCAGAACTCGTTAAAATAAGATTACAAAATCAAATTAACCTATGACCTTTCCTAAATGAATCTATATAATATTTGGTTCAGATAAACGAATAATGAGGATATTCCACTGTCTTATATTAGAAAACTTCAATATCAGTGGATAGTTAACTAACTAACTAACTTGTTTGATTTAACACCTCTCCTATAGTATCAACATGGGAAAGTTTAACTGACTAAGCCTAACTAAAATGTTTTACAGATGAGTTTATAATTACCTGGAGATTCACTATCTTCCTCGCCGTTATCACTGAAATCGCTACAAAATTAAATTATAGTAAATTATCTGATATGTACTTGCTCAGGATATATAACTAATATCATGTGTATGTCCACAAATCCAAATATTAAAGATTTATTTAATAAATCAATTTACTTTCTCAAAACATATTATTTCTGTTACATTTTAGCCTACTTTGAGTACATTTTAACGTTAAGCCTAACTGAAAGATCATAAGAATAAGATAGGTTACCGTAAAAATTTTGAGTTGAAATTCCAAAATCTCGCAAAATACCTCTATATATTCGTTTGAAAAAAATTAACCTTTACTTATTTTACACAGGAATTAAGTTATTCGGAAAAATGTATATATTAATTAGATATTAAGTTTATAAGTCAATGAGGCTAATTCTTACAGTTCAAGGCGTAGTTAAGTTCACAATGACTCAACATTCACAATTCCTGAAACAAACTTTCAACTTGTATGACAAAATCTTATAATTATTTTTATGCTGACTAAAGATTACACAAATCGATTCTAACGCAAAAAAAAATCCATTAGTTTTTTCCTTTCCCCTTTCAGCTAGCAACAAATTTTTAGAGATAGCTATGTAACCTCAAATATTATGATGCATTAATTATATTCAACCAGAGCGAAAAAAAGTTTCACCTGTCTTTTACATTTCTTCTCTTAACTTAGTGACAAAAAGGTTTCATATTCCTTCTATTCTCTTCTGCATACCTGTCCATTTGAAGGTTTCCATTGGTAGAGAGTGATCTGTCTTCTTCCTCAGCGTCTTTAGTGTCCAAATTCAGATCGGGATAAGAATCGTTCAGAAGAGGTCTTCGTCAGATGGTGGCATATCATTAAAAGATACATGTAGAGATCAACATTTTCAAAGTTGTATCTTCAGATATCGTCTAAAGAGATATCTTTGACCAGATAAAACTATATATTGTGATTTATTTTTAAAATAATTTCTAAAGTGTTCCATACATAAGAAAACGAAAATAAAATATATTGTATTTCGTTTTCTATCTCAAATTGAAACAAAAAACAAGTGTTAACATTTACTACAAGAGAACAAAATTTCTGGAGCTGTAGACACTTAGTTAAGTATTGCTAAATAACGCGTGATTAAACTAAAAACGTCTTAATTGTGGATGCTGGTAAAACAAAAGTAAAGTCATGTTTTCAGAACAAATGTTATTTGCATCAGAAGTAACTAATATTACTGTCTAATATAACTCAATATCTGATCACTAGATGGCACACAATTCGGCAATCACATTGTTTTGACGCTGTTGTAAATTTATATTGTTGACTTAGTACTAACAAATACCGAAAAAGAAATTCTAAGCTAATGCCACCTACACTGAAAAGCAATATGTTGTAAAGGCAATAAAAATAAACGTATAAAGAAATTGACGAATCGCGTAACAGCATTATTCAGTGTTAGATATAAACAACTGTTTTCGTAGCGTGAGTGTTAAATTCAGTTATTTTTAGAAACTATGGTTTGTAAAAGGTTTATTTACGCAACTTTTTTAAGAATCTTACGTTGTGTAGTTCAAATGTTGTGTATTGGTGATTGTTGTATTATGGTGTCGTATCGCTAGAACCTTCTTTGTTGTCTTCCATATTTTAATTATTGCATTATAATATTTCGTAATGTGTGAAAGGTTTTAGGCTTCTATCGAGCTTTAACTACTCGTCTAAAATTACTATGCGATTGTGAATTTAGTTATAATGAGCGTACAGTGGCTATTTTGAAAGTGAAATTATCACAGATTGTATTTAAAAAACGGAGTAAAGAAGAAATAATTTCTCTAGTCAAATTATTTTCTAAATTAAAGTCTGTGGACTTTAACGGAAAACAGACAATTATTTAAAGTCTCGATGAAACCGTGATAACCAACAGTGTAAAGAAAATTTGTATATACACTGCTGGCCAAATTCTTAAGGCCAATGAACATAAAGAAAAAATATACATTTTGCGCTGTTAGACTCAACCACTTATTTGAGTAGAGCTTCGAAAGATGAAAATAAGAAAAGGGAAAAAAAAAAACGTTTTTCGCATTTAATAGGGAAAATATGAACAGTATGAAATTGGCATAAATAATAGCTGGTCAAAAGTTTAAGATCATACCAAAAAGAAGTCCTAAACAGGGTAGGAAATGCCCAACAAGAGAACTCAGTAGTGAGTTGCACGGCCGTCATTGCGAATAACTGCAAACATTCGCTTTGGCATGGTCGATATATGCGTTTTGCAGAAGACTGGCTCGAATGTTATTATAAGTGGCGAAGATGGTTTCACGAAGATCATGCACTGTTTGAAATTGACGTTCATTTCTATAGACTTCCCTTGCCATCCACCCCCAAACATTTTCAATGAGGTTCAGTTCAGGCGAACACGCTGGATGGTCCAAAAGGATCACGTTATTCGCCATGATAAAGTCCTTTGTCCTGCGGGCATTGTGAATTGCAGCGTTGTCCTGCTAAAAGATCCAGTCATTTCCACACAAGCGAGGGCCTTCAGTCAATAAGGACGCTCTCTCCAACATGCCAATGTAGCCAGCCGCTGTTTGACGCTCCTGTATAACATGGAGCCCCATTGTTCCATGGAAGGAGAAAGCCCTTCAGACCATGATGGAACCTCCTCCACTGTGATGTGTAGAAAATATCTCCGGTGGAGTATCCTCTTCGTACCAGTAACGTTGGAAGCCATCTGGACCATCCAGGCTAATTTTTTTCTAATCGGAGAACAAAACCTTTTTCCACTTTTCTTCGTCCCATGTTTGGTGCTTTAACCGAGCTGTTTCGTGGTGTGGAAGGAGGCGTGACCTTTGAAGACGTTTATGGTTTTTAAAGTCTTTATCTCGTAGATGCCGTCTTATTGTTCTTGAGCTGCATTCTGCGTCCGTAAGGGCCTTTATCTGGTTCAACGATTGGCTGGTGTCTTGCCGGACAAGCCGACGAATCCTCCTGCTCAACTCCGGCGAAATTTTCTTGGGCCAACCACATAAAATTCTCGTTCCGTATCCTTCAGGGTCTTTTAAGAAATTTGCAACAGCAGTTTTACTACGTCCAATCTTACCAGCGATGGTACGTTGAGAAAGACCTTACTTTCACAGCTCGACAATTTTGCCACGTTCAAACTCTGTCATCTTTTTAGTCTTTGTCATGTTTTTTACCCAATGTAGCACAGGAAATGTCAGTGGGAGTTGTTGACAACGCTAATGCTTGAACACAAATGACTAAATTTCGTTACGTGATTACCGATTGACGCTTCGTTTCAGTATGGTTTTAAACTTTTGACCAGCTAGTATTTAGGCTAATTTAATAATGTTCACATTTTCCCTATTAAATGCTAAAGCAGTTTTTAATTTTTATTTTCCCTTTTTTATTTTCATTTTTCGAAGCTCTACTCAAATAAGTGGTTGAGTCTAACAACGCTAAATGTGTATTTTTTCTTTATGTTCATTGGCCTTAAGAATTTGGCCAGTAGTGCATATATTTGACTTGTTTTAATATATTATTTTAAAGCAAGTGGATTGTGTGCTATTTATATATAGTTGAAATTTATCGCCAACAAGTCACAGTCATCGGCTGTAAAGAATCTGGCCCGTCTCAACATATAAAACCTAACATTCGAAACTAACAAGTCATGGAATATCACTATTCAAAAACTGAAAACAATCGTGTAAACCACTATTTAGAAACTGACAAGTCGTGTAACACCAATATTTAGAAACTGACAAGTCGTGTAACACCAATATTTAGAAACTGACAAGTTCTGTAATACCAATATTTAGAAACTGACAAGTCGTGTAACACCACCATTTAGAAACTGATAAGTTGTGTAACACCACTATTTAGAAACTGACAAGTCGTGTAACACCATCGATAAAGTAGAACCTGATATACGTTCAATTATATCTAATGGGTTAGTGATTTAATAATTTTAACAATTTTTCTCTCCCGAAGTTTGTCTGTAATATAAACATTTTATGAGTGACATAGTATAACAAAAATAAACTAATCCAATTCAAAATTACGATATTAAAATAAAAATCATCTGATTGACGTTTTTATCGTGTTATTATTAAGCACAAGACTACATAAAGGGCTATCTGTGTGATGTTCACTACGGGCAGAGAAACCCGTTTCCGTGGACATACGTGTGTCCATTGTGGAGGAACAATTAAGTGATGTTTGTTTGTGAATTTCGCGCAAAGCTAGTCAAGAGCTATCTGCACTAGCCGTCCATAGAGGGAAGGCAGCTAGTCATCACCACCCACCGCCAACTCTTGGGCTACTCTTTCACCAACAAATAGTGGGATTGACCGTTACATTATAACGCCCCCACGGCTGAAAGGGCGAGCATGATTGGTACGACCGGGATTCCGAACCCGCGACCCTCAGGTTACAAGTCGAACACCTTACCCCACCTGGCCATGCCGGGCATTACTTGTTGTTTTGTTGTTTTAAATTAAGCACAAAGCTACACAATGGACTATCTGTGCTCTGCCCACCACGGGTGTCGAAACCCGGTTTTTAGCGTTGTAAGTCCACAGACATACCGCTGAGCCACTGGGAAACCCGGGCATTAAGCGATGTAACTTACAAAATTTGTGTTACAAAACTTGGTTATACACTTAAAAAAACCCAAAAAACTTTTAAACCAAAAGCGAATTAAAATGATTAAAGTGGTATTTCAAATACATATTAAACTTTACATTAAAAAAAAACAACATGTTTTATCAGACCAACTTTGGTGCAACGATTTATTTTAGTTTACGTAAATTAAATAAGATTTTATTTATTTATGTAATCAGGAAATAATAACATTTTTGCTTCACCCATATTCTGGGTAAGAAGTAAGGTGTAAAGAATTTCATCTTCGCCCTATCTGTAACGTCACGCCCAACACTCATCAGGATAAACTGGGTTACACCATACAAAGTAGCAGTTAAAACGATATTTAGAACCACGTATTATGATATATAGTGCCTAAGCTATTTCGATATTATGTGGCGCCATCGCTAATTAACGGATTATTTGGTTTGCACATTACCTGCATGGTAAGACATTGTAGAACAAAAAGTTGGAAAACTTTATTTGTTTTAGCAATTCAGGCTAAACTACGCAATGGCTACCTGTGCATAATCGACCGTCTCTAATTCTAAACTGATGAGGAACGGTAAAGGTAGATAGTGAATAGCACCCACCGTCAACTCTAGGCCTACTCTGTCTAATCTAGTAGTGGAATTTGATCGTTACTTTTACAGAACGATATTCCACCCATTACCCCAAATTATGGAGCGTCTTTTTGTGGCAACAGGTTGCGAACCATGAATCCTCGGATCCACAGTCCAGCACGTTAACCGTGAAACGCAATGTACATATTTTGTAACATAGAATATCTCGATACATGTGTGAATGAATTCACTGAGGGTTTATGGAACTCATTTTTAAATAATAATACTCACGAGTGCTTGATTCCTGGGACGGAGGTTATACATAAAATTCTGGCGTTGCAAATATTTTTGCACGATGTCAACGTAGGCTCCGGTTGGAGAGTAAGTATATATACCTGGCCCACGTACCCGTCACTATTACATATCCACACATTGTTGAAGCCTAAGTGGTTATAACCTAATGCTGGTGTCGCGCAAGTGAACTGAAAAATGGAAAATAAAATATAAAAAAAAAGGAAGATGTTATCGTTTAAATATATTTAATTTAAAACTTCTATAAAACTATTTTACTAAAAACTGATATTAACGTTAGTAAAGCTAACCCTAACATGTAAATACTAGATGTACTACCGTAGATTCCCTGAAAGTGTTTTATTTCAAGAGCAAATAAAACAAAATTAGGATCAACAAATATCGTTATACTTGACTATCGAGCTCATTTCTCATACTGTGTTCTAACCAAGATAGTACGTAATTCTTCTCGTGATTCATGGCATACGCACTTTTTACTGACGTCACTACAGTACAAATTGCAACGTTAATTGTACCTAATTGACGTCATTTTAGTGTGTACTGAGTGAGTGACAGATATCACAACACTGTATATTGGTTCGAATGGTTAAAACAGGTGACATAATGTCCGAGCTGTCTTTGACCTCCTTTCAGGGAATTAATTACTTTAACTAGAGATACTGGACTTTTTGTTATTTTTAAAATGCCTAAATGTTTAGTGCACGTTAAAAGAATGTTGTAGCTTTGCGTGTGTTTTTGTAAGTTATTTCATAAAGAGTAAGGTTTCATTTTAATTCCATCTTCCAATCATTTGAAATTTGACGTCTTTACTGTACATAATTTTATGACTAATCCTATCGCTTGTTGACCTCTATTAAATATTTAATGAACTACCATTTTACGAACTGTTTGTTTGTTTTTGATTTTCGCACAAAGCTACTCGAGGGCTATCTGTGCTAGCCGTCCCTAATTTAGCAGTGTAAGACTAGAGGGAAGGCAGCTGGTCATCACCACCCACCGCCAACTCTTGGGCTACTCTTTTACCAACGAATAGTGCGATTGACCGTCACATTATAACGCCCCCACGGCTGAAAGGGCGAGCATGTTTGGCGCGACCGGAATTCGAACCCGCGACCCTCAAATTACGAGTCGAACGCCTTAACACGCTTGGCCATGCCGGGCCCTTTATGAACTGACTTCGAGAACTTTGAATCATATTGTAGATAATAATTCAAACTTTAATATTATAATGAATTCCATAATTTAAAAATAACTATTAAAAGAACACACCTAGCTATAGATTTTAGTGAGTGATGTAACCATAAGTTTAACCACTGTTCAAAAATCTATTCGCTTCCATTAATCATAAGCTTAGCCACTGTCAAAAAAAAAAATTGTTCGTTCCCCTGTAATAATAGCTTAAGCCACTGTTGAAAAACTATTTGCTCCCATGTAATGAGGGGCTGACGGTTATTCGAAAATTTATGTAAAATTAGTAAATGTTCACTGAGCTCGGTATATAAATTTGGTTCACTGTTTTGTTGAGCGTCCTTTTAAAACAGTGAAAGTATTTGTCATTGCGTATATAATTTTACTGGTGCCATCTGCTGGTACGTTCTTTGTTTGATGCTGTTTCAACTTCGCTTCATAAAATGCTAATAATAGTAAATAATTTTCTTTTATTCAGTGCAAGTTTAGACCTCATTCTTATAAAATAATAATAAATACGTTGTTACGTAAGACCAGAAAAACTATCAGACCTGTAGTCCTGCTCTCGTCTTTCGAACTGGTAAAGGGAAAAGAAACTGAGGAGGCGGCCTCCTGTCGGTGTGTAGTACTAAAGAAGAAATTCTATTTTGACGTATTTAAACATAAAAATACTTAAATATTAAAATAAGTTATGGTTAAATAAAGCTTATATTTTATTTACATAATTATTGTTAATATACTCATGATTGTTTGAATCTGGTGAATAATGGAGATAGAAAATAGTTCAAAACTTGACAACAAATAATAATAAACATAGAAATATCTAAACATCCACGAACTAAATACGTCATCAACTCTTCTGGGCAAGAAGGCCCGTGAATCTCGAAATTTCATCCATAATGATAGTCAACTCTTCTGGGCAAGATTTGTATCTGTCTTAAACCTTCCCCTATCTCATTCGGTGCACCTTAAAGAGGAATACAACAGTGTCATGACCTTGTAAAAAGCCTTGAAGTATGATGAGTATGGCTGGGAGGTCAGCAGAGAGTTCAAAATGGTGACATCCTTGATGGGTCTCCAAGGAAGTTTTACCAAGTTCCCTGTTATCTTTGCTTTTGGGACAGCAGGGACATCGCAGAGCACTACAACAGGAAGCACTGATAACAACGGATCGAGTTCTCTGTGGGGAGGCACAGTGCCAAGTGTGGTCCACTAGTGGACCTCCAGAAGGTGTTGTCCCCACCATTGCAAATAAAATTGGGTCTTATGAAATAATTTGTTACAGCTCTTGATAAGGAGTCTGCAGCCTTCAAGTACCTTCGAAACTTCTTCCCTGAGCTGTCTGAGGCAAAGGTCAAAGCTGGTGTTTTCGTTGGACCACAAATAAAAAAAAATTCTGGAGTGCACAGAATTCCCCAAAAGATTGGTAGGAAGGGAAAAAAAGCTAGGGGCAGCTTTGTCGCAGCAGTTCGGGGTTTTTGGGCAATCACAAGACCGAAAATTATGTGGAACTGGTTGAAGCTCTGGTGAAGAACTACGGCAAAATGGGCTGCAGGATGTTCCTGAAAATCCATATCCTTGACGCTCATCTTGATAAATTCAAGAACATGGGAGCATACTCAGAGGAGCAAGGCCAGCGCTTTCACCAAGATATACTGGACTTTGAACGCCGCTACAAAGAAGCGTATAACGAAAACATGATGGGAGACTATATTTGGAGGCTGATACGTCAAAGTGATTTACGTTTCAGTCGCAAATCTCGAAAAACTACTCACTTCTAAACATTTTTGTATAACTTTAGTATAAATACATGTAAATCTTGATTCAGACCTTATGTAAATGAAAATGTGCAAATTTGCCCGTTTTTACACAGAAAATAGGTTAAATTCTAAATTTCATTATCCAGGTCACAAAACAAAGTTTCAAGGGAATAATGGCCATTTTCTGTACTTATACAACACAAACAATTAAGAAATAACACATACTATCCAGGAACAAAATTTGTGTTACATAGTGTTATCTATCTAGTCTTATTTTTTTACGCGGGCGTTATTCATCTAGTCAGTTATCCAATAAACTACCAGTCCAACAAATAAAACAAAGCATTAATCAACACAGACACTCTTTAAATAGGAAGTTAAACTAGAAATTTGTCCTTTTAAAACAGTTTTTATATTGTGAACTCATGACGGTACACACACGTACACTTTTAATATGCAGTTTTTTTTTTTTATTTTAGGAACGTAACGAGCATTGTAACTTGCAATCAAATAAGTTATTAGTTTGTGAGTTCTTTAAGGTCTAACTAGTCGTAATAATGTGGTTGTGATCTCTTATAGTATCCAAACTGTGTAATTATGCAATAAATCATAACATTAGCCACACAATGATGTTAAATGTTCTTAGTGTTCTGTAAATGTTAACTTCTGATCAAATTCAATCTAACTATGTAGATCAGATTTGAAAA
This sequence comes from Tachypleus tridentatus, assembly GCF_004210375.1. NCBI lineage: Eukaryota > Metazoa > Arthropoda > Merostomata > Xiphosura > Limulidae > Tachypleus > Tachypleus tridentatus. Next base: position 97,001,816 of record NC_134827.1, on the reverse strand, counting down.
GTTAATGAAGACAAGTACATAACGTCATAAATCAATAGAGAAAACAAAACTAAAACCTGTAATGATTAGAATGCACTAAGCCATCTATTAAGTAGTTGGAATGTCAGCAACAGATTTCAGAACTGTAATATTAATTCAAAAATATTTAAAGTTAATGTAAACACTATGACCAATAAGATTTCGGAAGCTGGCCTTAAGAGAAAAAAATGAAATAGGTAATAGAAAACAAATAGCGGCACGAAAAAACTCGTGGAACAGGTCGTGTCTTCAGTGGTTATATGTTAGTTCTTTACTTTTGTGTCATATAGTAGATTCTGATAATCAGTATTATACAAAATAAACTTTTGCATTATAGAAAAACTAACCTAATTTATGCTTGGCTTCGTTAAAAGCTGTTTTCCAAGAATACTTTTTCTCTGGTGTTGGAAACACGATTTGAATGTTGCTATTTCCTTCCCTGAATAAAATAATAAAATAACGTGATTAACATAAAACACTTTATTCTAATCCATTTACTCAGGAATATTTCTGTCTCATTTAAAGTAATTAAGATTACTTTTTTATTTACAATTTAAGTAATTGTTACACTATTTGTGTAACATATTTTCTTACAAACTTTTCTCTTACATTTTATCTTTTTATCTTCCTTTTGATTTTTAACCTATCGAACAAAGATCAACAAAGGACATAACTTTGACATCAAGTATTCCAAGTTGACTTTGGCCTTTCACAAAAGACTTTCGAAATCAAGAACTAATTTGGCATCAACAATTGGCGTTAGGTGGCGATAACAAGCTACATAAATTAGGGGATGGTTGGCTAATTGGAGAGGAAATGGACATCACCAGATAAATCTCAAGGTTTGTTTGTTTCTTGAAATTTCGCACAAAGCTACTCGAGGGCTATCTGTGCTGGCCGTCCCTAATTTAGCAGTGTAAGACTAGAGGGAAGGCAGCTAGTCATCACCACCCACCGCCAACTCTTGGGCTACTCTTTTACCAACGAATAGTGGGATTGACCGTCACATTATTACGGCCCCACGGCTGAAAGGGCGAGCATGTTTGGTTTGACGGGGATTCGAACCCGCGACCCTCGTATTACGATTTAAGCGCCCTAACACGCTTGCCCATGCCGGGCCAAATCTCAAGGAAGACCACCAATTTTGTATCGGCATCTAAAGTGCCGCAACGGTTGTAAGCGGCTTTTGGAGTAAACAAAACCTCTTGTATATAACTAGCTGAGCGTACCCGTTCAGGAAGAAAAACTGTAAAAGGAACAATGGTGGTAGGTAATGTTATCAAATTACTAATACCCTTATTAGATGCTAATTGATTGGCCTGCTCCATAGAAGGTAATAATTGACTTATCTGTCTTATTAAGTTTTCAAGTTCAATTTTTGTTGTTTTTTTAATTTCGCGCAAAGATACACAAGGGCTATCTGCACGAGCCATCCCTAATTTAGCAGTGTAAGTCTAGAGGGAAGGCAACTATTCATCACCACCCACCGCCAACTCTTGGGCTACTGCTTTACCAACGGACCGGAAACAGTGTGAAAATGGGTTATTTTACTTAAAGGTTTTTAGCCGGACAAAGATGATGAAAAGACCATGAAATAGGGCACGTATTCACTTTTTGTCAGCTACTGACTTTGAACTTGAAGACCTGGCACAGCCAGGTGGTTTAAGACGTTCGACTCGTAATCTGAGGGTCGCAGGTTCGAATCCCCATCGCACCAAACATGCTTGTTCTTTCAGCCGTGGGGTCGTTATAATTTGACGTTCAATCCCATTACTCGTTGGTAAAAGAGTAGCCCAAGCGTTGGCGGTGATGACTAGCTGCCTTCTCTCTAGTTTTACACTGGAAAATTAGAGCCGGCTATCGCAGATTGCCCTCGTATAGTCTTGCGTAAAATAAAAAACAAAACAAAACCCACACTAGAAACTATGTTCTGTTTCATCACAAGCATGGGTGTTTGTCTTATAGCAAAGCCACATCGGGCTATCTGCTGAGTCCACCGAAGGAAATCGAACCCCTAATTTTAGCGTTGTAAGTCCGTAGACTTACCGCTGTAACAGCGGGGGACCACAAGTATAGCAGTAATTTACTATAAATCAGATTCCAGTCACAGCATATGACATCAAAAGTTAATTCGCAATGTATTTCATTATCCTTCTTCTTACAAGCATAGCAGCATTATACTACAGATCAAACTTCAACAACAGCATATGACATCAAATCATCTGCTCCAAACAGATTTTAATGTCATGCTCCTAACGTGCATGACAATCTACTGCGAATCAAACTCCAATGCATCGTATGACATCAAAACTTCTGCTCCAAACAGATTTTAATTTTTTGCAAAAAAATATGTTCCAAGCGGATTTTAATTTCCTGCTCCAAACAGATACAGATTTTAATGTCATGCTCCTAACGTGCATGGCAATCTACTGCGAATCAAACTCCAATGCATCGTATGACATCAAAACTTCTGCTCCAAACAGATTTTATTTTCCTTCTCCTAACAATCAGAAGAGTACTTTACAATGGATCAAACTCCAAACAGAGCACAGAGGGTCACTCGTAGTCAATACTAGAGTGGTGCTCTAATTAAATCATTTGTTAGCTTTCCAGTGACGTCTGCGTTCTAGACACGTGTTACAACAACGTCTCAGTAAGCTATGCTTTCCAGTTCTCAAGATCAAGATTAGATCTCTGAACTTTCCTACTTTAAGTTGCTAAACATTATCAAGAATATTAATCTTTATTGATTGCTTTTATATACTTTTAAAAGTGTAAGCTTTTCCTCTTGGTCAAACAATCCGATCAGTCTGTTTTCTTATGGTTGAGTTTGGCATGACCAACTTAGCCAAACGTTTTCTGTTATTGTGACGTTCATTTTACTTGCTTGGCTGTCAATCGTACAGTAAAATGCCACAGCCTTTATTAAATTTGGTTTTCAAAATAGCAACTCTCGATCCCATTTTCAAATAATTAAATAACAGCACATAATACAAACCTCGATATGACTGAAAAAAACAAACAGATACAGCGACCTAGTTCAATTTCGAATATAACAAAATGGTTGTCATAGTGACGAGACTGATGCTTAACCAAGATAAGTATTTACTTTATGAAAATCAATAACAGCAGCACATTCCCATAAGCAAGACGAGTGTGAAAAATAATCTTTCTATTGGCTAATATTAAGTTTGAATAACCTTAAAATGCTGAACTTCAAACACGGTTTATCCATTTGTATTTCGTTCAAAAGAGCTTAAGGTATTATGTAACATATCTTTTCAGTGGTTCTGTTCAGGAGAAGATTCTTACTTCAGAAAATATCCGCTTCGTTTACGAATAGGAAAATTCTAGAACTTGAAAGTTTCTTTTAAATAGTTAATATTACCCTTTTAATTTACCCAGATATTTTCACTAGCAATCATATTTTTAATAACGTTTCTGCCTTCAACAGATCTTCATCTGTCACACCTTCATTAGCCCTCCATCTGTTACACCTTTACTAGCTCTCCATCTGTTACACCTTTACTAGCTCTCCATCTGTTACACCTTTACTAGCTCTCCATCTGTTACACCTTTACTAGCTCTCCATCTGTTACACCTTCAAGCTCTCCATCTGTCACACCTTCACTGATTCGTCTTAAATAACTTTTCACACATAAGATCTTCAGTAGCCTTCCTTCATCTGTGGTACCTCTGGTACCTCTCTAATACTCACTGTAACCTTTATCTAAATTCGTACTTATTATTCGTTGAGTGTCTCTCGTCACCAAAACGTAATCGGCGTTTCATTTCCTTTGGCTTTGGTTACAGTGCTGTTTTTTTAAATGCTCATATTACTATCTCAATGTGAATTCTAACTAAGTAAGTAAAGATGCTTCTATGTTTTTGTGAGTGAAAAACTGTGTTAAGAGATATGATGTTTGTTTTTCTCATTTTCTTCCACATTTCATCTGGTTTTGTATCCAACTTCTCGTCGTATTTTGCTTAAAGGTGAATTTTCAACAAATTTAATAATTGCCTTAGAAACTGTACTTTGGTTAGGTATAATTCCTGTGTGGTTGCCATATTTTTAAACACTTTAGTTTTTGAGTAAAAAATAAAACAAAATATGCGGGTCCTCGAACTCAAGTTCCTCTCAGTCGTTCGGTTGTTTCCGTGACGTTTTACAACTATGACGTAATAGTTGACAAACTCGCTTCGTTGCGCGCCGACCATTTTGTTCCTTTCAGTGCTGGTGTTTTATGTAAATCTATTGGTGCTTTTTTCGGATTACATACTTTGTGAGACTATTTTTTGTCTTGATATTGCATCTTCATGTTTGTTTCATGATAACATGGTTTACTGCGTTGCTTATGGTTGTAAAAACGGTTCGGCATCGGGCAAAAGCTTGTTTTCGTTTCCGTGCAAGGAGAAGGAACAACAAACGCACTCTCTCCTGGTTGGCATCTGCTCGCAAAAACCACACCTACACCTTGCACAAACATACGGAATATGTCTTATAAATTATACATTTACGGTAAATATTAAATTAACTATTCAGGCTGCTAGATCTAGTTTGATTTTATAGACAGAATTATGACGCATAATTGAAATTCATTTTGTTACGAGTCATAAATACCCGGTACAATGATTGTGGAAGGGCCGAGTATTAGTTACCATAGTCGGCAAAGTAGAAACAAATAAAACCCAGTCTGTGATACCAATAATTTATAAACACCAGACAGGTTTCGAGATGCTTAAAATTGTACGTAAAATAATACAGACCATATTTGTTGTCATGACTTAGGCTTACCATTCTTCCACTGGAGGTATGACCGACTTGCAACCGGCCTGGGCGCTATCAGTATCACTCACAGTTCCGCTACTCTCGCTCGTGGAACTGTCCTCATCACTAGAACTTGTCAGATCTGTGTCAATAGTAAGTGTTCTAGGTTCGTTCAGAGTAGGTTCGAATTGATATGGCGCTACTCAACACTGTTCAGAACACAAAGTCAAAACAGACTCCACCTCTGTTTCTCTGTATGCACTGGCCATGTTTATTTACATTCAATGCGCTGGCGTTAGCGGTTTGTTTGGCAACTATTACGTCACAGTACTTTTCCTAGCGGCAAACGTAAAAACTAAAATGTTCGGATTGCCGCTCGGAAAGGGCTCTTTCTGAACCAAGTTCTATGGTTAATTTATTACACATATTTTTTATAAAAAAATGTGAACCTGCAAAATTAATCAGTATGAGTAGTTCTTTTGACTGCAAAGTTTTCTTTTTTCTGTAAAATCACCTTTAAAGGCATCTTTCACGAGTGTTTTATAGCGCCTTCCACTTTCCTTAGCCTTCATCTAACATTGTTGGAATGATTATACAGTGCCTGTAACTTGTCGGTACAAGTCCCCCAATTTATAATCCACGTGCCATGTAGTAAGTTGTTCATTATCTCTCAAACCCTCACCCACAAAGCCAAACACTTCCAACAACCTTCCATAATTTGGACACAGTAGGTGAGGGTATCGTTATCATTAAAGTAGTTATCCTCATGAGGATACACGCGAAACATCGCTTGAATACACTTTACCAGAAAAGGTTCTAAGGTTGGCTGTGGTGTTAATTCTGCCATTTTCAGAGAATAAATGGACACAGAATATGCCAGGAAAATATAGACTCCAAATTAAAACTCCAACCCCAGAAGTCTGAACAGTTGGGACCACACAAGAGGATTGAGTTATTGTAGTAACTTTTTTTCAAATCCGTGTCAACACCTTCATGCAAAAAATAATATATATATATGGATAAGACGTGATTGATCGGACTGAATCACCTTATACCAGTCCTTATTTCAAAGTTACATCCCTAAAAAAAAAAAAATATGGATAAGGCGTGATTGATCGGACTGAATCACCTTATACCAGGTTCCTTATTTCAAAGTTACATCCCTAAAAAAAAATATGGATAAGACGTGATTAATCGGACTGAATCACCTTATACCAGTCCTTATTTCAAAGTTACATCCCTAAAAAAAAAAATGGATAAGGCGTGACTGATCGGACTGAATCACCTTATACCAGGTTCCTTATTTCAAAGTTACATCCCTAAAAAAAAATATGGATAAGGCGTGATTAATCGGACTGAATCACCTTATACCAGTCCTTATTTCAAAGTTACATCCCTCAAGGAAGGTTTTTTTTCTTGTTGTTTTTGTTTGTTTCTTTTAGAGCAAAGCCACACAGAGCTATCTGCTGTGTTCACTGCAGGAAATCTAAACCTAGATTTTAGCGTTGCAAGTGCGTTATCTTGTCATTGTTCCGCTGGAGGACTTAAAAAATGAGTCTAATGGTTTATGCAATAGTGTCCTACAACGATAGTCTACCTTATTCGTAAGTGCAAAGAGTGGGTTGCCCTGCAGTATTAAACAACTGTTTAGCGACGATTGAGCTTTGCCCTCTTATCTAACCGCCTTTCTCCTTCTTCTGTTATTACGTGTTTGCATCAGACATTTTATTCACCTCTGACACTGCTGTCTTGACCTTTCTGACATCTGGTAGCCATGTACTAACTATCCTGCCTTTTGCAAAATCTGCATTCGTTTTTATTTTCGTCATGCCAGTTAAACGGAATGAAAATGCGATTGTCCCAGTCTGTTAGTTCTGCTGAAGCATTTAGCACATCATGTGTGCAAACTAATTTGCATATACAGCTTAGATCAGACCCAGAAGTCCTAATAAAATGGTCAGTCAACACATACATACACATATATGGTATCATTTTACTATCTACTGAATCCATATAAACAGAAACATGTTGTTTAATACTTAATTATCAGCCCGAACTGTTACGCAAAACATGGGGCTACGTCCAAGGTTCAGGTACAGCTGCCCCTAATCTAGTATTGCTATTGCCTACACAACTACTCATAACGGAACAGCAAGACCGACTTACTTTAGATATAGATAATGCAGATTTGACTGAAAGTGAGGAAAATATTGAACAGCTCATGAAAATGTTGAACCTCGGACCTTCTAGATTCGCAGCAAGCATGCTAATACATACACACACTTATATGTATCTAAAACGCATGCACCTTTCCACCCATGAACACAAATATTAAAATAACAGAATACCGGAATTTATTCATTTTCTGTTACTAGGTATTGACATGACTCGGTTCACATCCACCTGGTTTCACGACGTCAAAGATTAACCCTCAGAACGCATAATTTTACATAAAAACAAACACAATTTTGTAGATAAAACTTTTCAACTAAAAATAAATAACCTGAATTTCCATTGGTTCGTTTGTTTGGAATTATGAACAAAGCTACACAGTGGGTTACCTGTGCTCTACCCACTAGGGGTATCAAAACCCAGTTTGTAACAATGTGAGCCCGCAGACATACCGCTGTGCCATTGGGGAGATGTTGGTTCGTAATTACGAAGAAAGCTACACAATGGTTTATCTGTATTGTGGCCAACACGAGTATCGAAACCCGCTTTCTAGCGTTATATGTCCAGTGACTTACCACTACGTTACTTGGGGGTAGTCTGAATTTAATATGTGTTCTCAACGTATATAAAATGCAATCTTTATATTAATCACATAATTACAAATATCATCATCATCATCATGAACATAGGGCCGCAATCGCTTGCGAATTCTTCAACAGGTATTTAAGTGAGTAGGTTGTTAGCCCGCTGCACCGAGCCGTCCCTAGTTTAGTAGTGTAAGACTAGAGGGAAGACAGCTAGTCATCACCACCCACCGCCAACTCTTGGGCTACTCTTTTACCAACGAATAGTGGGATTGACCGTCACATTATAACGCCCCCACGGCTGAAAGAGCGAGCATGTTTGGCGCGACGCGGGCGCGAACTCGCGACCCTCGGAGTACGAGTCGCACGCCTTACGCGCTTGGCCCAATTACAAATATACTAAAACATAAATGAGTTTAAACTTACTTTGTTATTTTTCTGTGATTCGTAATAATAGTTTTAATTATTGTATTATCCCAATCAATTAATTAACCTTATTCAAGTATTGCTACTTACGCCCTCTTACCTCTAATTAGAGTATCGCAAAAAATGTATGATTTTTTTTTTTCAAAAATAAATCTTGTATCTTTTGTATAACATATATAAAAATAAATACACGAAAATATGATTCATTTATAATTTTAAATTAGTTTATAATACGTTTATTTAAATGCTTGTTGACATATATCGGGAATTTTCTCGTAGTTTTAATATCACCTGAGTTAAATAAAGCACAATTATTTATTCCACACTATAAATTCACTTCCCACAAAAGTGTTCTTAAGAACGATTTGAGTACAAGGTATTTATTTGTCAGTGAATTGTTAAAAACCAAGGAAATAAAAAGCTTCTCTTCACTCACAGGGAAAGAACACAAATATCGTTTCGTTTTAAGGGAAAAAACACTAATTTCGTTTCGGTTTAAAGAGTAGTAATACAGTAGCAGTGAAGTTTTATAAACTTAAGGTAACTTATTTTGAAGTATGGTTTGTTTGTACGTTTGTAATTAAGCACAAAGAAATGTAAAGAGTTGTCTGTGGTGAGTCTATGAGAGATATCGAAACCCAATTTTTTAGCATTATAAGCCGTCAAACTTTCCACTTAGCCACTGGGAGGGCCTGATTTTTGAGTCTATTTTAATACGTTCAGTTTTCATAATGACTGTATTTTATACATGTAAATATCGTGCATCCTGGAAGGTATGTATTTAATCCAGGTTTATTTTCAGCTAAAACCTTGTATTCAAACGTTTTTCTATAGATTTTCTGTAAAACTTATTTGTTTGTTTTTGAATTTCGCGCAAAGCAACACGAGGGCTATCTGCGCTAGCCGTCCCTAATTTAGCAGTGTAAGACTGGAGGGAAGGCAGCTAGTCATCACCATTCACCACCAACTCTTGGGCTACTCTTTTACCAACGAATAATGGGATTGACCGTCGCATTATAACGCCCCCACGGTTCAAAGGACGAGCATGTTTGGTGTGACGGGGATTCGAGACCCCTACCCTCGGATTACGAGTCGAGTGCCTTAGCCACCTGGCTCTGTAAGACTTATATCGTGAAGAATGACCTTTGAAACCGGTTGATTTTAAGAAAGTCATGTGAGGAAGTGATAAAAAAAGATGACAAGCAGTGTGGTGTTTTAATGTATAAACACACACTTATATATATATATATCGTTCTCCAGATGATTGCCTTACTAAAAACCAAACCTTGGTAAGGTATATATATATATATACAATCCATCTTCACTTATTAGTAACTTAAATAAAATAACATGTACACATTGTATCTAAGAACGGCTGGTGTGTGAGTTTTTCTTATAACAAAGCTACACCGAGCTGTCTGCTGAGCCCATCGAGGGAAATCGAACCTCAGATTTTAGCGTTGTAAATCCGTGGAGTTACCGCTGTACTAGGGGGGGGGGCAGATCGGCTGTCATGGGTATTAACATTTATTGATAAGCCTATACCAGCCATTCTGAGATACATTTTTATTTCAAGTGGGTTTCTCGTCACCAAGAACTAGTATATATTATTCAAGTAACATAAATCGGCTAATTACCCCACACACACACAGACGGTGGCAAAACGACACACAGAAAAAATATATTTTATCTAGTCAAACACGTAAATACTCAGTTAATGTCAAAATGAAAATGGAGTAAGAGTCAGCCTTTATACACGTTTTTGTTGCTGTTTGTTTGTTTCTCTTATTAATCTGTTGACTGCCAAGTATTTCAGCTGTTACAATGCAACTGTAATGCTTCTTCATTTTGTAACCTTTTTCGTGACGCCATTTTGGATCGAAAGTGAAACAATTTGTAAGTAGGTCAAATGCATGTATGGTGCTGACATCTAACGTTGAAGTTAGTAATTATTGAGAACGAATTAACTCGTCCGTGGCACTGCGTTACCGATCGGCTTGGACGAGTTATCTCGTCTACGGCACTGAACAGGTTAAGTATGTAACAGTTTAAAGATGTCGATAAAACCCAGTGTTTCTTTAAAGCATAGCGACCTAAAACTAGTCTATTTCTGACAAACAACATGAGTTTACTTCGAAGTTTATTTCATTGTCAAAGGCCTCTATATTTCTGTGGCTGATGTAACAGATAATATGTCTACAGGTACTCACTGTGTTGTAACAGTTAGTTCAACCCTCAGTAACTCTGAGTCGCCAGCCTGTCTCTCAACCAGCTGCTTATTGGCAGTATTCAGCAATTCTTGGATGGCTTCATCCAGTGTCTGCAACACAAAGAGGTCCCAGTTCTCCAGTTTAGCTCAAAATAACTATTCACACGTTAATCTAACAACCATTTCAATTTAGTTTTTTTATTATTATTATAAAACATAGAAGAAAGATAAAAAAATACACATTTCCTGGCAGGTGTAAAGTTCTTTTGGCTTACAAGTAGAACAAACTGACACACTCTGACAGAATAGAACGAACCGATATGCTCAGAGTAGAACGAACTGACACACTCTGACAGAATAGAACGAACTGATATGCCCAGACAGAGTAGAACAAACTGACACACTCTGACAGAATAGAACGAACTGATATGCCCAGACAGAGTAGAACGAACTGACACACTCTGACAGAATAGAACGAACTGATATACTCATAGTAGAACGAACTGACACACTCTGACAGAATAGAACGAACTGATATGCCCAGACAGAGTAGAACGAACTGACACACTCTGACAGAATAGAACGAACTGACACACTCTGACAGAATAGAACGAACTGACACACTCTGACAGAATAGAACGAACTGACACACTCTGACAGGATAAAACGAACTGACACACTCTGACGAACTGATATGCCCAGACAGAGTAGAACGAACTGACACACTCTGACAGAATAGAACGAACTGACACACTCTGACAGAATAGAACGAACTGACACACTCTGACAGGATAGAACGAACTGACACACTCTGACGAACTGATATGCCCAGACAGAGTAGAACGAACTGACACACTCTGACAGAATAGAATGAACTGATATGCTCAGACAGAGTAGAACAAACTGACACACTCTGAGAGGATAGATCGAACTGACACACTCTGACAGAATAGAACGAACTGACACACAATGACAGAATAGAACGAACTGACACATTCTGACAGGATAGAACGAACTGACACACTCTGACAGAATAGAACGAACTGATATGCCCAGACAGAGTAGAACGAACTGACACACTCTGACAGAATGGAACGAACTGATATGCCCAGACAGAGTAGAACGAACTGACACACTCTGACAGAATGGAACGAACTAATATACTCTGACAAAGTAAAACAAACTGATATAGTCTGACAGAGTAGAACGAACTGAAACATTCTGACAGAACAGAACAAACTGACACACTCTGACAGGATAGAACGAACTGACACACTCTGACAGAATAGAACAAACTGACACACTCTGACAAGATAGAACAAACTGACACACTCTGACATAATGGAACGAACTGACACACTCTGACAGAATAGAACGAGCTGATATGCTCAGAGTAGAACGAACTGACACACTCTGACAGAATAGAACGAACTGATATGCCCAGACAGAGTAGAACAAACTGACACACTCTGACAGAATAGAACGAACTGATATGCCCAGACAGAGTAGAACAAACTGACACACTCTGACAGAATAGAACGAACTGATATGCCCAGACAGAGTAGAAGGAACTGACACACTCTGACAGAATAGAACGAACTGATATGCTCAGACAGAGTAGAACGAACTGACACACTCTGACAGAATAGAACGAACTGATATGCTCATAGTAGAACGAACTGACATACTCTGACAGAATAGAACGAACTGATATGCCCAGACAGAGTAGAACGAACTGACACACTCTGACAGAATAGAACGAACTGACACACTCTGACAGGATAGAACGAACTGACACACTCTGACGAACTGATATGCCCAGACAGAGTAGAACGAACTGACACACTCTGACAGAATAGAATGAACTAATATACTCTGACAAAGTAAAACAAACTGATATAGTCTGACAGAGTAGAACGAACTGAAACATTCTGACAGGACAGAACAAACTGACACACTCTGACAGAATAGAACAAACTGACACACTCTGACAGGATAGAAGAAACTGACACACTCTGACAGAGTAGAACGAACTGAAACATTCTGACAGGACAGAACAAACTGACACACTCTGACAGAATAGAACAAACTGACACACTCTGACAGGATAGAAGAAACTGACACACTCTGACATAATGGAACGAACTGACATACTCTGACAGGATAGAACGAACTGACACACTCTGACAGAACAGAACAAACTGACACACTCTGACAGAATAGAACGAACTGATATGCCCAGACAGAGTAGAACAAACTGACACACTCTGACAGAATAGAACGAACTGATATGCCCAGACAGAGTAGAAGGAACTGACACACTCTGACAGGATAGAACGAACTGATACACTCTGACAGGATAGAACGAACTGACACACTCTGGAAGAATGGAACGAACTGATATACTCAGACAGAGTAAAACGGACTTATACATCTGGAAGAATAGAACAAACGTGTATACTCTGACAAAGTAAAACAAACTGATATAGTCTGACAGAGTAGAACGAACGTGTATACTGTGACAAAGTGAAACGAATTGAGTCTGAAAAATGCTATTTTACAAATGAACCCTGTTTTAGAAGAAACACTTTATTGGTGTAGCATTTTTTTTTCTTTTGAACCAGAATTATTACACATTTCACACATGTTTTTAATGCTCTAGACGGATCCTCTAGATTGAACCTGTTGAATCCTCAAACAGTGATATTCTTAAATATTGAGACATTTGAATGACTAGAATGTTTAACAGGTTTCATGTAAATAGGTGATACCCAAAACAACGTGGTTCATTGTAAAACAATTTTCTTTTTACTGAAGAATCCTTATTTACAGATAGACGTATTCTACAACATTTTTCTAATGCCATCTTGCTGAAGTACCTGATGATGGCATCTCAACGTTGAAGCCAAATCGCTTATGTGTCCTAAAACTGCAATATCTTCTTCTAAACATTCCACTTCTCTTAGAGTTTTCTTTGAGCTGGAATCACCATCTGTAGAGAAAGTATTTATACTCAGTGAATTCTCTTTAAGCCTTTATCTCTATATAGCTAAACGACAAACAGAGTAAGAGAGATTAACAAATACAAGGAGAGACAGATCTCCTGTTATGAGTAAATGAATGTTGTTTATTGTTCGTCCTGTTCTTTATATCATGGAGTTTTAAGCGTCAGACATATAACACGTTTTGAAAATTACTCTACAGATGGCATTATATCGAAAATCTTACTTTACTATCAAAACGGCTCGGCATGGCCAGGTGCGCTAAGGCGTTCGATCGTAATCTGAGGATCGCGGAATTTCGAATCACCGTCGCACTAAACATGCTCACCCTTTCAGCCATGGGGTCGTTATAATGTGACGGTCAATCCCACTATATTCGTTGATAAAAGAGTAGCCCAAGAGTTGGCGGTGGGTGGTGATGACTAGCTGCCTTCCCTCTAGTCTTACCCTGCTAAATTAGGAACGGCTAGCGCAGATAGCCCTCGTGTAGCTTTGCGCGAAATTAAAAAGCAAACAAATTATCCAAATTTTCTATGCTTACCTTATCATGTTTCGTCCTGTTTGGCCAAGTAAAAATAGTTTTTATACTTTGAAAGCCCAAAAGGATTTAGAATCGATTTTATAGAATTTATTTGAAATATCGGTAGGCGGGTCTAACTTTAATAACTAAACTTTTGATTTATTAAAGTGTCTTTTCTTTCTTCTTTTGCCCTCCCTCCCCATATACACAGATGCGCGTGCGCATAATTAAACAACAATATCTTCAAAACAAAAGTAGCTCAAATTTGTCTTTTTGTCGTCGTGGATACTTTATGGAATGTAAATGTAAGGAAGTTTAGTGTTAAGGTATCACAGAACCTGCAGTTCGAAACATTGTTACGTTGTACAAAACAAGTAAAACATAATTCAACTTGATGATGTTATTGCTTTATCAAGTCAAAACCTCTGCTATAATAGTATTTATCACCTTCATCATCTCATTGTTATGCAACTCAGGAATCTTGTGATTAGTCGTATGATGTGGTCATTATTCTCGTGCTTTTACGTAGTGGTGTCACGCAATTTTTACCTTTTGTCAAAGGGATCAAAGTCCTCCTTATTGCTCACGGCCAATCACAACAGAAAGCTACTAATTGGCTTAAAATGTCTAAAAGTGTCATTAGCAGAATGTGAAACCTTACCCAAACCAATGATGGTTTGACGGTTGGAAAAGATAAACCATTGCTCACGATACAGATGACCACAAACTGTCGATTCTATATTTGTAACCAGTTAAAATATGCAAACTCAAACGAAGAGTCGCTGGAACCAGATCTAACTTTATTTTCACAAACTAACGTGAAGTTTGAATGTATTTATTTGTTTGTTGTTGAACATAAAACTACACAATAGGCTAATTTTGCTTTACCCTCTACAGGTATGAAACAAAAATTTAGTGTCGTAAGCCAGTGGACTTATTACTGAACCTCTTGTGGTGGAACATTATTAATTTGGAAATAACGATATAGAAATGAAGAAACACCAGTGGGTTTACTGATATGTATGTCCTTCACAATGATATTATTAATATCATTCATGATAGGAATCACATAATACGATTTTTTTTTCTGGTGCAAATGAACCTTTGAAACATTCCATCAGGGTGAGAGGTATGGCTCTGTGGGTGCTCATTGGAATTCAATCCTATCCAATATGTATGGGATGCGTTTGGAAAATGCGTCGAATCCCACCAAGTAAATTCAGACTCTAAAGACGCCATGGAACAGTCAAGTGACTACAAACATTAAATATTCCCTGAAGATGTCAGGTGACACTCAAGATGCTTTAAAACCATCAGGTGATTCTAGACAATAAAGCTCTGGAACCGTGAAATGACTTCAGATACTAATAATGCCCTGGAACCATAACGTTTGACACTAAAGATACCTTGGAACGTTCAACTGATTTCAAACACTTAAGATTTCCTGGAGTAGAAAATGACTCCAGATTAAAAGAAAGCCCTGGAAAGAGCTGTGTCTGGAGAGTGGTCAAGAATTCGTCACTAATTTAAGACATTCAATATCGGTACCAAACTCTATTGGCTGTTGGAAGTTAAATGAACTATAAGACACCTATCGACATTACCTTATAATAGTGTTTTTGCCTTATAAATTCCACTTAACCTCTGTTGGACAAGAAAATGGCTCATGTACTGTCATGACCTAATTAAATATATTTTTTGAGTTAATTACAAAAAGAGTTTCGCACTAATTTCTAAAATCTATCACAGAAGAATGAAAGCTATTGAAAGAAAACTTAGTGTCTCAGTTTGTTTGTAATTGCATCAAGGCCTGAAACTGAATAGACGTGTTAAAGTGCTGAACAAGAGAGCATCGATTTTCAGCCTTGTATATCATGGATACCAGAAATCAAAAAACGACATATATGTATCCACAGAAAAGATTCTTTGGTGACAAGTATATCCAGTATTAGTCTGTTTATTTTAGAGCAGAAACACATTGTGTTATTTCCTACATCTACCGCGAGGAATCGCACCCTGAAGTTTAGCGTTGTAAATCCATACACTTACCACTGTCCCACTGGGGAAACTATTTATGACAAGCACTGTGAAATTATCATTTAAGAATGAAGAAGGTTTATATAACAAAGTTTTACCTTTAACAAACTGTTGCTGAAAATTTCGAGATTTTGTTTTCCACAGCAAAGCTACGCAATAGACTGACCGTACGTTGTAGAACCAGGGGTGATCAGCTCCTGACTTTAGCGTTGTAAACTCGTGTTAGTTATTCTGGCTCCCTGGGGTTCGTTTTAAATGTAATTTCATGAGGATAAGGATATCAGTTGGTATTTTCAACACGCTTAATAACATTTCATAACAAGAACAAGTTTACATTTTATCAACGAATGCCCGAGTTTTCTAAATCACGTGACCGTTCAATACGGTTTTTAAAGATGAGTAATTAACTACACGAAATGTTGGGTGTGTTACTAAAAAGTGCATTGAAATTACACCCTGTTTGGATGGGTTTGTTAAGCACATATCTGAATTACATAATGGTTACGTAGGTTCACGTCAAACGTATGTATATATGTTTGCCTATGTTTTTGTTTATGGGTGTTTGGGCTTTAGTGTAAAAAATTGGTGAAAGACTGTCTGATTGTTTGATTTTTTGAAGTTAAGCAAAGAGCTACGCAGTGGGCTACCTGTACTCTGCCCACCACGGATATCGAAATCCGTTTTCTAGCGCTGTGAGTCCCAGACATACCTCTGTACCACTGAGGGGCATTTGGTGAAAGAAAACTGTGCCAACGTTTGCTTGTTCATGAATAATGAATGCCTTAAAAGGTATATCGATTCTTGTTTTAGAGCTGGTTTAAAAATAAAGTGTCATCATTTCCTGAGATTGTTAACTTTCTTCTCTTCGGGCCATCACCAGAGCGAACATTTGTGTATTAGAGATTTCGCTGAATAATTGAAGACGTAACCCTTACATAGAGCTCCAGGTAATGACCTCAGTAACAAAGACAAAAGATCTGGTTCGAAGGTACTCACTGTTGCCAGTAGTAACCGAAAGGCATGGCCTAGCGCATTAAGGCGTGCGCTTCGTAATCTGAGGGTCGCGGGTTCGCGCCCGAGTCGCGCCAAAACATGCTCGCCCTCCCAGCCGTGGGGGCGTTATAATGTGACGGTTAATCCCACTATTCGTTGGTAAAAGAGTAGCCCAAGAGTTGGCGGTGGGTGGTGATGACTAGCTGCCTTCCCTCTAGTCTTACACTGCTTAATTAGGGACGGCTAGCACAGATAGCCCTCGAGTTGCTTTGTGCGAAATTCCAAAACAAACAAACAAACAAGCAACCGAAAGAATTAACGACCTTATTACTAAACCTGTTAAGATATGTAATAAGAGGTAAGAGTAAGAACTAGTAATAAGATATAAGAATAAGGACCAGTAATAATTACTGAAAAGAGATAGAAATAAGGACCTGTAATAAGAGGTAAGAGTAAAAACCAGTAATAAGAAGTAAGAATAAGGACCAGTAATAACAGGTAAGAGTAAGGACGACTAATAAGAGGAAATAATATAAAACGACTAATAAAAGATAGAAATAGGAACCTGTAATAAGAGGTAAGAATAAAAACCAGTATTAAGAGGTAAGAATAAGGACCTGTAATAAGAGATAGGGGTAAGGACCACTAATAAGAGGTAAGAGTAAGGCTCAGTAATAAAAGATAAGAGTGAGAACTAGTAATAAGAGATAAGAATAAAGACCATTATTAAGAGGTCTTGGATAAAAACCAGTAATAAGAAGTAAGAGTAAAAAACAGAAATAAGAGGTAAGAGTAAGGACTAGTGATAAGAGGTAAAAGTGAAGAATATTAATAAGAGGTAAGAGTAAGAACTAGTAATAAGAGAAAAGAGTAAATAATAGTAATTAGAGGTAAGAATAAGGACGAATTGTCCTGTGAAGAATATAGGACAATGTAATAAGATATAAGGGACTTCTTCTGAGTCCTTGTAAGAATAAGGACCAATAATAAGAGGTAAGAGTAAGGACTAGTAATAAGAGGAAAGAGTAAATAATAGTAATTAGAGGTAAGAATAAGAACCAATAATAAGAGATAAGAGTAAGGACTAGTAATAAGAGGAAAGAGTAAATAATAGTAATTAGAGGTAAGAATAAGGACCAATAATAAGAGATAAGAGTAAGGACTAGTAATAAGAGGAAAGAGTAAATAATAGTAATTAGAGGTAAGAATAAGGACCAATAATAAGAGATAAGAGTAAGGACTAGTAATAAGAGGAAAGAGTAAATAATAGTAATTAGAGGTAAGAATAAGGACCAATAATAAGAGATAAGAGTAGGACTAGTAATAAGAGGAAAGAGTAAATAATAGTAATTAGAGGTAAGAATAAGGACCAATAATAAGAGATAAGAGTAAGGACTAGTAATAAGAGGAAGCGAGTGTGTGTTTTCTACTAGCAAAGCCACATCGGGCTATCTGCTTAGGGGAATCGAACCCCTAAGTTTAGCGTTGTAAATCTGTAAACATACCGCTGTAATAGCGGGGGGCAATAAGAGGAAAGAATAAGGACCAGTAATAAGCAGCCTTGTAATGCTGGATATAGGTTTCTCTTATCTATGGTATGAGGTTCAGGCAACGGTCACATTTCGAATTGACACTCTCGTGCAAACATTAAATAGAACAATAATATTGATAGCTGTTCAGAGAACTCATTAGTGCAGTATTATCGTTCCTACAGATCTGAAAGTTCGCCCTTGACAATAAGTGGAAAAATGAATATGACGTCCTTTATTAGGAATGCCACCTTCTAATGTTCGAAACAAGCAGTCGAACAGCCCACGCCAGTTCAGATAAACTCGTACTTCCATTTCTAGAAGACGTGTTTCTTCAACCTGTAGACCAGTTTACGGTATTCAGTTTTTAAATTGTTTTATTTATTTCCGAGAAAAGCCTGCAAATTGATTGTCTGGTGGCGAGTGGTAGGAAGAAATGCATGACCTATGCAGTCTTTATACACCTAAAGGCCAGAACGTGAGAAATGTGTTGTTCTGAGATTGTTAAACTGTGTAGCACGTCAAGTGTTTCTTCAGTCTTTCAGTGGTTTGTTTATTCTTTTGTTTTGTAGTTAAACACAAAGCTACAAAACAGGCTACATGTCCCTCTGCCTACCATGTATATCGAAATTCTTTTTTAGCAATATAAGCCTTCAGACCTAAGGCGGAGCCACTGGGTGCGTCTTTCAATGGG
This sequence comes from Tachypleus tridentatus, assembly GCF_004210375.1. NCBI lineage: Eukaryota > Metazoa > Arthropoda > Merostomata > Xiphosura > Limulidae > Tachypleus > Tachypleus tridentatus. Next base: position 96,982,864 of record NC_134827.1, on the reverse strand, counting down.
TTCAAGTTTTTCGTAGTTTGTTAATTTTCAAATGTGAAACAATAAGAAGAAAGATGTTTAACGTTAACAAACTCTGTACATTTTTCAACTGGAAAACAATGTAATCATTTTAATAAACAGTACTGTAGCGTTAGTTTCAGAAATCTGCTCAAAGCTACACATAGGCTGTCTACGCAATACAGTCCTTAACTGAAGACTGGGAGATCAGAGGGCTGGTCACCGTTGCCCACCGCCAACTCATGTGCTGTTCTTTCTTACCAGAACAAAAATGTTTTAATTTGATCGTTCGTCTTATAGCCCACCTACAGCCCTAAATGTGCAGAGTGCGTTTTCACAGCAAACGGGTCACGAACGTGGATCCTAGGAATCACAGACCGGACGCTCTAACGGTTAAGCCACATTTTAATCCATTGCTATAAAGTGAAAAAACTAACCATCTGGGTTCAGAGAATGTAGAAACCACAGTCCATATGTGTTTATTAAAATAAATGTACATCGGTAACGACAACAGATATAATAAATACATGATTATAGAAGAATTACTTTTTATTATCACGTGAATCTTTAGTACCGACTTTTATTATTTAAAGTGTAACATGACCTTCGTATACTGAATCTAATAAAATAGGGTAATATTAACGTTTATCTCTCTAAGCTTTTAAAATAATTATTAAAAATGGTAACACGTACGAAAAACTGATGGCGTTCGCAGTTTACGTTTATTTTTTATTCCATGTCAATGAAGAATAATTAATTGTTTATACTTTCGGAGCTATTAATCTACGATTTGTTACTATACTGAAATTCGACTATTAAAGTGTATATAATAAAATAGTTTTTAAGAGGTTTATAGGAATGCGAAAGGCGGTTCGTATTTTTTAAAGTGTCATAGGTCATAGGGTGTGTGGTATGTGAGTTACAACGATACTTACGGACGATTGTTAGGTGCTAGAAGGGCTGGCAGATATATACAGCCACAACAGAAACTTTGCATTGATATTTCTTAAGCCTAAAATCATGTCTTTTTCCTTTTACCGTTCACTGTGGTAGGCGTTCACATACTGCAGCACGATAACTTACTTCAACTTATTTCCTGCTACACACTCAGATTAACGAACTGACAAAAAACAATATAAGTGAAATGGCTCGCTCACCGAATACTGACATATTCTCAGTATTGACAGATTTGTCATTAGTTTTGTATGTTATTCGTAGGTTTAATGATCCTTTAACCAATAATTCATACACACACAAGAAGGTCCCCCTCGTAGTACAGGGGTAAGTCGACGGACTTACAACCCTAAAATCAGGGATTCGATTCCCTTCGTTGGGCTCAGTAGATAGCCCGATGTGGCTTTACTATAAGAAAAACACACACACATACACATGAAGGTCGGAACGTAAAAGATCAGAAAGTTTATCAAAATAAATATACGAAGTTGTAAAGTTCTTTGTGTCCATGAAAATCATTTATTTTTCCTCCATAGTTAGTTCGTGGTTATTTATCAAAATAAATGTAAAACATGGCTCGTAAAGTTTTTACTTTGTTTCAGTTAGTTATCACCATTAGATTCCAGGTAGGAACATAGGGCCGCAATCGCTTGCGGATTCTTCAACAAGTATTTAAGTGAGTAGGTTGTTAGCCCACTGCACCGAGCCGTCCCTAATTTAGCAGTGTAAAACAAGAGGGAAGGCAGCTAGTCATCACCACCCACCGCCAACTCTTGGGCTACTCTTTTACCAATGAATAGTGGGATTCACCGTCACATTATAACGCCCCCACGGCTGGGAGGGCGAGCATGTTTGGCGCGACGCGGGAACGAACCCGCGACCCTCGGATTACGAGTCGCATGCCTTACGCGCTAGTCCACGCCAGGCCTTTTGTTTCAGTAATTACGTTCAAAAAATTCAATTCGTTTTTCCTCGATTGTGTCGTAATGATCTAACAAAAACGTATAAAGAGATATAATTTTAAATTATACGAAATATTAGATTTTCATGTTCGATATTTTCACCGATTCTGATTGCTTTTAACAACGAAATGATGAAAGCGAAAAACTTAAAATGCGTGGTTATTTTATAACATTGACTATTAATATATGTTTTTTTCCTATCTTAATACCTATCAGTTTAGGCGTAGCATTACTTGTTTGTGAGGTTGCTCGACTCGCAATCTGCGGGATCGAATCCCCATCATTGGACAACGTAGGCGTTATAGTGTTCGCTCAATTCCACTATTCATTAGTAAAAGAGAAGCCCAAGAGTTGGCGGTGGGTGATGCCTTCCTTCTAGTCTATTACTGCTAAATTGTCTTTCTAATAGCTTTGTGAAAAATTCAAAACAAAATAAACCTGGTCACCTAATATCAAAAAAAACCTTCAATTCCACAATGGCTCACCGATAAGTCTGTAGACTTAAGCGCTGGAAGTCGGGTTTCCATGCAGAGCAGAGATAGCCCATTGTGAAGCTTGTTTGTTTGTTTGTTTTGGAATTTCGCACAAAGCTACTCGAGGGCTATCTGTGCTGGCCGTCCCTAATTTAGCAGTGTAAGACCAGAGGGAAGGCAGCTAGTCATCACCACACACCGCCAACTCTTGGGCTACTCTTTTACCAACGAATAGTGGGATTGACCGTCACATTATAACGCCCCCACGGCTGGGAGGGCGAGCATATTTGGCGCGACTCGGGCGCGAAACCGCGACCCTCAGATTACGAAGTGCACGCCTTAACGCGCTAGGCCATGCCAGGCCTCCATTGTGAAGCAATGTGCTGAAAAACAAACAGTTCGCTCGATTGTATAGATATAAACAGAAGTCTAGCCTGTGATTACTGAAAATGATTCTGTCTGTTTCTTTTTTTATTTTATAGTAACGACAAAAAGCGGAACGGACAAAGTGTTTCACAGTTTTTTTAGAAGATATTTTAAACGATTCTAAAACAGGCTAAGATCAAATAATTTGTCTTTTTAATTTTATAAGAGTTATTCCAAAATTTAATTTCTTTTTAAATAACGCTTCAGTTGTGACATACAAAGTAAAATTCGGGAAAAAATTAATGAATACTTTGAAAAAAAAAGAAAATATGTCGCTGTTTATAAAGTTATTGGCACAATTCTATACGATTGTCGTAGCCGCAAGTCTAGAATTAGCTTTATCTCTAGACTTTGTGCTATAAGATATACAGCTGCAAGACTGGCCTATTAACCCTAATACCTAATAGGTAAAATATCATATAATAACATAAAACAAAGAACGACGTTAAAACTATGTCAACATACAAATATATGTAACATGATATATATTAAATTAGTTTTTGTTTGTTTCTTTTTTAATTTCGCGAAAGGTTTTTTTGTTTGTTTTTGAAAGCTACTCGAGGACTATCTGTGCTAGCCGTCCATAATTTAGCAGTGTAAGGCTAGAGAGAAGGCAGCTAGTCATCACCACCCACCGCCAACTCTTAGGCTACTCTTTTACCAACGAATAGTGAGATTGAACGTCACATTATAACGCCCCCACGGCTGAAAGGGCGAGCATGTTTGGCGCGACGGGGATGCGAACCCGCGACCCTCGGATTACGAGTCGCACGCCTTAACGCGCTTGGCCATGCCGGGCCTCGCGCAAAGGTACTTAAGGGCTACCTGCGCCAGCCGTCCCTAATTTAGCAGTGTAAAACTAGAGGGAAGGCAGCTTGTCATCACCACCCACCGCCAACTCTTGGGCTACCCTTTTACCAACGAACAGTGGGAATAGGGCATTTTTATAATTAACTTTTAACCTTTAAAACTTCAAATTTAGGAAAATAAGGCATTTACATGTGTTAATCTTAAGAGATAAAACCAAGAAGACAACATTTCCATACCTCTGTTTGTTACCTAATGTACAAATGTTTCTTATAAAACAGTTTATTCAATAATAATGTTCTACTGTTATTTCTGTACAGATTTCACTTACATATAAGCAGTAATCTTCCAATATTGCCAAACCAGTATTCGGTTTGTAGAAATTTCAATTTAAGTTTAATTCAGGAAGACGTTTAAAAGGTGAGAAATGACATTTCAAAAAGCGCGAAATTATAATAATTTCTTGTTTATGCTTGATCTGTATTATTATTTTAATACATATATGTAACTTATTTTTTAGCTGACTCCAACAAATTGTCATATTTTTACCTTGACTTCAATAACGAAACTAATACTCTGTATTATTTTTAAAAAGTTACCAATAGTTTTTCGTCGGGTAATATCACATTTTTCCCAAGAATAAAACGTAAATATTCAAAAGGGATAAAATATATCAAAGATATTTTAATATTATAATGTGGCCATAATATTCTACAGGCTCAAAATGAACTTGATGTTAAATAGATTGACTTACAACAAGACTGTTGGTGTGGCAACCTGAGGTTATTTTGTATTACACCTCGGTGAGTGAATGATCTTTACGTTATTGTTAACAATTGATTTAAAGATGTATTGGCTTAGATGATGTTAGTAGATTAGCATATTTGTACGAATAAATATTTACAAGACTTACTTTTACCTGTGTCCAAACTGTCCAAGGGAAGTCTATACAATAACTTGTATTTGTTCATCTCCAGACAGCCAAACATTGATGGTGACAACCTAATACGCATTAAACAAAACAATACAGAAATATGATATAAGATAACTTGTATTTATTTACCTTTAGGCTGTCACAGGTTGGCAATAGAAAAATAAAATGATTATCGTAAATCATTGTTACTATTAAAGATTTGCTACGATGTAGAATAAAGACAATAAGATAATGGAAACGATATAATTCAGTTTGGAGAAATTATCTGTTTGTTATTTTAAAATAATAATTCATCAACAAAACACATAACTAATCCAATTAATTATCTAATTTATAATGTTTCAGAAAAATAATCTACAACAAGAAATATCTGGTGGGATATAAAATGACTGGGAAGAAGTAGACATCATGGACATGTTGACATTGTTCTAGTTATTGAAGTTGTACTTCTTAGAAAGTTTGTGTGTTTTCTTTTCGCAAAGCCACATCGGGCTATTTACTGAGCCCACCGAGGGGAATCGAACCGCTGATTTTAGCGTTGTAAACCCGTAGACTTACCGCTGTACTAGCGGGGAGCACTTCTAAGAAAGCATGGATATTATGACTGAAAAAAGCCTAACAATTTGCTATTCTAATGACTTTATTAATTTATTAAAGTAAAAGAAAAAATTTATGTCCTCAATTTTAACCTAAAAATCTGATATGTGAATAGTGTTAAAGTATTTTGATTTTACTGTTACTGTGGAGTCTTAAGAATACACTTAATATCATTTTTATTATAGTTACTGATGTATTCCAGTTGGTTATTGAATTACCTCAGGTTGTTCATTTGTAGGACTGGGGTGTTATTTTAAACCACGTTAATGCTCTTTGGTGGGATTTCCTATACATTTTGATCCACAAACCACACAAATAACAAACTACAATGATTCGTAATACAAATAAAGTGTTTCTGATGGAAGATAAAATATTAATGTCGCCAATTTCGAAAAAAGCTTACTCAACTATATCTCATAATAAATGTGTATAAAAGCTTTGAATTAAAACAATTTTCGTTTTATTGGTAAAATTCTTGTACTTCAGTGCTCCCACATTACTTACAAATTCGTATGTTGCACGTATGGATAGCCCAGGGTTACACTTTGGATTTTAAGACCTGAATTTTTTTAGGGTTAATATCGACAAGAAAACAAACCTACTGAGCCCAAGGGTTAAGTCATTAGGTAGTATCAGTTAATTACTTTTCAAAACTCAAACCCCAACATAACTCCCTTTAACTCCCTTTCTCTTAACCAATGTTTGTCCTCGAGCCTAATATGCATGAACTGTAGTTGAGTGTAAGTTTCTCTGTGAAATACCAAGAGATGTATCTCACGAGACTTGAACCGTTGTCAAACGACAACACAAAGATCACATGATTTTACCTACTAAACTAACAAACGAACACACAGTTAGTAAGTGCGAGACTTGTTCTGTGTGCAATAGGGTTCGAACCATGGACCCTTCATTCTACAGTTTTCATGCAACTAGCTAGGTCACATACAAGAGTAACGAAACGTGATCCAATGGTTAGCGTGCAAGACTGTAGAAAGGAGGATCCAGGATTCGAGTCTCTCCTGAACAAGTCCCGCACTTTTAGTTGTGAGCATGTTAAAATGCTCATTTATTGTTTAAACTTGCATTTCAGAGAAGCGAAAACGAAAACACAAACACATCGAAATTAAGCTAAAACGAAATCAAATATGGCGTCGTTGTTGTTTTTAACCCGTTACTACTAAAGAAAAGAAAACGTGAAAACTCTGTACTTACGAAGCAGACGACGTTTTCCGTGTCGTCCCACTCTTCCTCTTGACGCTGGTAATTAACAGCAAATCAGAAAACAGGAAAATGGATCGTTCTTTCTTGCTACCAATCCCGCCCTAATCAGACAATGAAATATATTAAAGAACAAAATGGAAGAAGCCACTGATGTACTTCTTTAACGAGAAGCATCTATAGTGATATTGCGTGATATAATTATTTTCATTATCTTTTGTCATCTACCTCGGTAATGTAATTCTTTTCGTTAAGCAGTTTGCCTGGCTTCTGTGTTCTCAGTCTAAAATATTTCCACCCTAAATAGGCTTAAAATAGAAACTTGTGATACTTATATTCGGTTATTACTTTTTTTCTTTTTGCTTAGAATTACATACGACCTAATTATCTCTCGTTGAGATCAATTAGCTGAGATTAGAATGTCATACAGTACACATATACAGCAAAATACAAATAACGTGGAAGATCTTCTGTAATTTTGTTACTTCGGTGAGTACATGGGTATAGTAAGTTAATTATAAATAATTTTTGTTATGAGCTCTGTTCATAAATTGACAATGTTTGATCATGATGAAAACATCCAGATTTAGCACACTACACGTGTAAACAGTATTTAGTTTAAGAATATTTTTATGCACGAAATTAATGAAGGTTCCATTACGGACTAAGTTAACATCGTCTGCTTGAAAAAATAAGTTGTTTTTAGAGACAAAACCTGAGGGCAAGTTATAGGCTTTTACAGTTTAAATTTCATGGTAGACATCTCAGAGAAATTAGTTTTAATCAGACAGTTATTTCAAATCACATGATTATATAATGTTGCTTTCTATAAACCAAGCGTTGATTAAGATGTTTTGAAAAAAAAAACACCGTAAAACTATAATTCAAAATAGAGTAAAAACCTAAACCACCTAAAACACACTATTATAGTAATGAATCAAGTGATGTATGCGTGAAGAGTGTCTGATATAAATTTTAAGCACTTCATGTGCAGCTAAGAGAACCTATTCATGTACTTCAAATGTACATTTGTTTGTTTGCTTTTGTTTTTGAAATTCGGGCAAAGCTACACGAGGATTATCTATACTAGCCGTCCCTAATTTAGCAGTGTAAGACTAGAGGGAAGTCAGCTAGTTATCACCATCCACGGCCAACTTTGGGCTTCTCTTTTACCAATGAATAGTTGGATTGACTGTAACATTAAAACGCCCAAACGGTTGAAAGGACGAGCACGTTTGGTGTAACGGGGATTCGAACTCACGACCCTCAGATTACGAGTCGAACGCCCCTAACCACCTGGACACGTTCGTCCTGTACTCGAACTGAAAAAATTCAATAAGATGAAATTATCTGCATTTGGGGCTTTATGTGATGGTCATTCACACTGTTCGTTGGGTTGAAAGAATAGCCCAAGAATTGGCGGTTGGTGGTGAAGACTACCTACCTTCCATCTGGTCTGACACTGCTAAATTATGGACGGCTAGCGCAGACAGCCCTCGTGCAGCTTTGCGCGAAATTGAAAAACAAACAAATATACAAATACAAAAATTAAATTACAAATTTATTTCAGCTTATTTGAAAATTCAGTTAGAAACTCATTCAGCGTATTTCGTAATTAAATCAAATTTCATGCAAAGCAAGTCAGGACATCAAACATTTTGATCGTAAGAAAGCGCCCCTCCTCAGTGACTCAGCGGTATGTCTGCGGACTTACAACGCTAAAAACCGGGTTTCGATACCCGTGGTGGGCAGAGCACAGATAGCCCATTGTCTAGCTTTGTGCTTAATTCAAAACAACATCGTAAGAAAGCGACACCTAGCATGCAACTTAGGTAACTAATTACACCGTAAATTGCTTGTAGAGCCACCTCTTAGCTTATAATGAGATGCAAATAAGAGTGGCCCAGGCCTGCTATGAAACTGTTTGTAATTAAACTGAACATTTGGTGTATTCACGTAATTTATATATATATATAAATATATATTCGAACAGGGATCGAAGACATTGAAACATAATATATAATATTGAGCTGTTATTGTCACGTCAAGCTCTACTGCTCTTACAAACCCGGCTTCTTTATCATAATATACCTCAAACATTGATTATCTGAGATACTAATTTATTAATAAACATGATAATGATTTTAAAAATCATGTTATTATCTGTTTAGGCGGAATAAAAACACCGTGGCGCCCCCTTTATTATAAATGTAACACTACATTACTGATTTACCCAAACAATAGTATTTTGATACAAACCAACACGCATTTAACCAGAATAATGTTTCAATTTACACAATTTTGTTAAGACAGTAAAGTATTATTTTAAATGGAACGTTTCCCAGCGATAATAAATAACACATTCATAATTTGATGAGCACGTGTTCATAAAATCAGTACATTTACAACAATAAGTTCGAATTACTTGTAAAACTGTAAGTACGTGTTGTGAAAAAATCATAAAATCTCGTCACGTCTTGACGACAGAAACATGGGTGTTGCCGTGACAACTATGATTGGATTGTTTCCATAACAACTGTAATGGAATATTACGATTTTACAATGTCACACGTTATTGAACCATAGCAAAACCTGTTTACTTACCGAGACCATGACATCGTCGTATCTAATAAACGTCCGATCTGGTTGAACCAACTAATAAAAAATAGAATATTTTTATCTTTCTTTTAAGCATTTACTGCGTAACCTCACAAACAATTTGTTCACTTTGTTTATGGCATGTGAAAATATCTATATAAATAAATACGTTCGACGAAGAGAACGTTAAGATGTGTTTTTATCTAATTGCTATTAACACAACAAAATTTGCTACTTTATCAGTGTCGAATATTAATTATATTTAAGTGATGAACAACTGAATGGCATAGCTTATGTACAATATCAAAATAAACGATTTGAAACTGTTGTGTGAAAGAAAATATATATTTCTATGCAAACCCTTTTAATAAAATATTTAACAGTAAGAAATGAAACTGTAAAGAGTATTCAAAAAGGGAAACAATTTCTATTTTGAATAAATTATCTTTAACTTTCCAGTTCTCCTAGAATTGGTCAGTGACTAATAACCAATCAGCAGTGACATGTCTCACTCGGGTACCCCGGTGGGTCAGCGGCAAACTTATGGACTTACAATGCTAAAATCCTGGGTTCAATTTCATGTTGTGGACACAGAACTTAGCCTTATGTGGCTTTACTTTAAAACAAACAGACCCTGAGGCAGGAAGCAGTGCTCTTATTATTACTTTTCTTGTCATCTGTATCATATTGATTCCTGTCATATAAGCCATACATTCTATACTTCTGGAAACACCTAAGCTGCCTTAACGATTGTGCATACTATTAATAGGTATTCCGTTATTGTAGTTATCCAAAACGTATGACAGTAATTGATGAAAAATGCTACCATTGCTGACCTCCACAAAAAGTTATCCAGTCTATTTGTCCAATTATTTATTTATTTATTTAACTTTTACATAGATACATATATAATAAATGCAGATATACACACAGAGATAAGTATATATTACTAGGCATCTGTAATAAATGGCGAAGCTATTTATTTATTTTAACGAGGTGTGTACGTACACCTCTAGTAAGTTTGAATTAATAATATAAAATAATTTAATCATCTCATAATTTATTTTGTGCAAAGTTTATTTGTTGGCAGAAAATAACAAAGGACTTCTATACATGATCATTCATTCTACAGTAAAGCAAAACAAGTTCCGCTTTCTGGTGAAAAACCAACAAGAATCTATCAAGAGGGAAAAACAAAAGATATGTCCAATCTCTTGAAATTTATTCATGAGGAAAGCCGAGGTAACAACGGAGATGAATCGAGTTATCCAACAGTTTAACTTAAATATACAATACTTGTAGAAAATAAGCAGATAGCCCGATGTGGCTTTGCTGTGAGAAAACACACACTTACACTTGTAGAAAGGCCCGGCATGGCCAAGCATGTTAAGGCGTGCGACTCGTAATCTGAGGGTCGCGGGTTCACATCCCTGTCGCGCCAAACATGCTCGCCCTTTCAGTCGTGGGGGCGTAATAATGTGACGGTCAATCCCACTATTCGTTGGAAAAAGATTAGCCCAAAAGTTGGCGGTGGGTGGTGATGACTAGCTGCCTTCCCTCTAGTCTTACACTGCTAAATTAGGGACGGCTAGCACAGATAGCCCTCGAGTAGCTTTGTGCGAAATTTCAAAACAAAAAACTTGTAGAAAGCTGTCCACACTTCCGTTCATCTTTCCAGCACTATTTGTTTGAATGTATTTCTTTCCATTAGATACAAATTTGAACGTCTACATGTACTTCCAATATCTTGCAAAATTATCCCGGTGACCATTCTTGAAAATTTTCAAAAAACAAAGAAACAAACAAGCAAACCATGACCTTTCAGTCATGGCAAAGTGAAGATAAGATAAGAGAAATGTATTGTGTTTTAATATGTCAGTCTTGAAAATATGGTGACAATGAAAGAAGGATAAATTTGTTCTGATTTCATATGTCAGTCATGACGAGGTCGTGGCAGTGGAAGTAAGAAATTCCTCAAATCTTGTTACTGTCGCTCATTTTATTTGACTGAAATATTTGTTACTAAACCTAATTTATTTCAAACAAACCAAACTTTGTCTCGCTCCTTGGTCGGTAGTCAAAAATAAAAAAAAACAACAAATTAACGCATACGGGCGCACAACGACTATGACATTATTTCCACAGGTCTTTCATTTCATAAAACAAACACTACATACTTACTAAGAAAAAAAAAGTGGACAGGAAACGCATTGCGACGCGTTTAGGCACAATAGCATCTGATTGGTCCACGTCAAAAATTAACGTTCATTATCGGTTTGCAATATTAATTGAGGAAAAAAAATCACAAAATTGTACTTATGAAAAATCAAGACTCGTTTCTTGTTGTAAATCTAAATTATTTGATTAATTGAGAACGAAGACAATCCAGAATATCTGTCGTGTCTACAATGAGAAATCGAACTCTGGATTTTAAAGATAGAAGTCCGTAAATTTATCGTTATTCCATATTGTTCACAAACAAAGGCTAACTACAGCCTCACAAAAAAATACCAGGTGTGATTACTAAAGGGAATACAGCTAATACCGAAACGAACTTACATCAAACACCATAACACAATTACATATGACGTGATTTCGTTTGTTAATTGTCGAATGTAACTTAAGTTAAAATGGAATCAATATATACATATGTGTGTGTTTTACTCACATCAACAGCGCCCTCTATTACATTTTCAATATCTCTGACTCTCTGTTGCAATTGCTCGTACTGGAAGGCTTGACGCTCCATTTTGTTGATTTTCACTGCCAGCTCGTGGACTTCTTTTTGAGCCAGAACGAGTGACTGGTGGTCAGGATGGTCAACAGGAGTGTGCTTTCAACAATTCCTATTCATTGGTTTAAAACAGATATTAGTCTTGCATGTTTATTTTATAGGGTCATACCTAGACTGATATGAGCAAATACATACACATACTGAAACTTCATAACTTACGTATTACATTTTATTGTTTGAACATTACGGACACAATTTGGCCAGTGAGGAAGTGGAAAAGGTCCAAGTCAATGGTGGTGGAAATCAAAGACTAAAAACAAATTACTTGTATAAAGCACTTCCAATGATCTTATCACCTGGGAGTAATTTTACAAGCCTGACTAAAGTAATAAATATGTGTGTGTGTTACTTAATATCTATTATACACCTTCTTAACCTGGTGTGTGATTTTTTTTTCCATCATTAATCTACTAAACTAAATCATAAAAGCATTTAGTCAGGAATAATTATTAATTCTATGAATAAGCGTTCTGGGTGGTCTGTTTAGCCCTATAAAGGCTCAGGAGCAGTGGCGTAAGCATTACCCATAATTCCACGGGGTCTCGAGCCACAAAAAAGGCCTGAATCAGCCAGTATCGTAACTACAGTTATAAAGAAATGTAGAGGGCCAAATTTAACTGTTATGCAGAAGACCACGTTTCGCAGTTACGCCACAGAAACTAGTCCGACTACTTTTAGTGTTTTGTAAATAAAAGAATGCAGTAAGTTTTAATGTAAGCAAAATAAAACAATCTCTTGTGTAATATTACATAGAGTTGGGGGGGGGGGGTAGGAAATATTTAGTTGTTGACTTGTAGAAGGCTTCAAAGAATGCCGAGTCGGTCATCTTCAGAGGTGGTTCCTTAAAGAGCTGTAACTGTGTATGAGGCTAGACCTTGGAACCTAAAAGTGTTATTTTTTATATCCTACAAGTAAGCCGGTACTAGTCAATAATGATTATCATTAGATAGAAAAGCATTAATCTTATGTACCTCACAAGATGACAGTTCATGAGTTGAAACGAATTTGTGTGAGGTCAGACAGACACCTGGGGCAGTTACTCCCGCTGTTTCACCTATAGCCACTCCTGAGTGTCAAACACAATTGGTAAGAATGGCGTGACATTTCTGCATTACATAATATGTTAAAAAGCATCTTTTGTAAGTAAAGAAGTGTGGTAGACTTATGTGACTGTCTCGTGGTAAAAGCCTACTTTTGTTTACGAAAATAAACCGTTTAAATTATCTATAGTGTTTTTTTTTTCATTATAACGATCAATTTATTAACTTACTAAATTTTAAACCATAATGTTTCAACAGTTACGTCTCGCGCTAATCAACTGTAAGCTGTATTATCAATAGTAATCCACGTTCCGACTTGTGCGATCGTCGTGAAGAAAAAAAATAATCTATGCCGTATTTAGAAAATATCGCTGAAAATATAGAGGGCGATTGTGGCGTAGGTGATTACCATACACTTACCTTGATCAGGAGCTCGTAGCGGGGAATCCGTTGTACAGGCATAATCAGTAAGGCGTCTAACGTAAGTTTTCCTTTGTGCTCACGAGACGTATGCTGCAAACAGGAAATAAGAACAAAAACTACAAGCTTAGTTTTACGGTCACTATCCTTAATAGTTCTGACCTGTTTCACTCAACACGATCCCGCTAACAACGGGTTGTTTATTTTGTTACTTAGATATATAACATCATCACAACGTCTACAACTCCCAATTATCTGATAGATAATGGCAGATCCATAAGGTTCAGAGGGTTCACTGTGGGGTCTTCGGTTGTCTTTCTATGTCCATATTGTTGAGTAAAATTCCCGTGCTCTTCACTCTTAGTAAATGATTATATACAAACTAAGCAGAAATCTATCGAGCAGTGAAATTTAAACTTTAGAGGACGTAAAATAGGAAATGAAATTTTTATTTTACTATTCTTCGCTAGGCCTAACTGTAAACTTATGTCACTTTGTATATAATTTGCTGAATATTATAGTAAAAAATATAAGGTTTGGTTTGTTCAGAATTTTCGTTCTGAGCTATTCAAAAGCTATTTCCGCATAAGAGTCCCCTAATTTGAAATCCCAAGCCCTGCACTACCTTGAGGATCCTCTAACACTACCACCAGTGGGACACGGATCACATTTTAAGAACAATTGTACTAAAGGGAATATACCTACCTAGCCAGACAGCACCAAATACTAATCCTTGAAATATTCTTGTTTGACCGCATAGTGGGCTCATTTGTTTTTGAATTTCGCGCAAAGTTACAAGAGAGCTATCTGCGCTAGCCGTCCCTAATGTTGCAGTGTAACACTAGAGGGAAGGCAGCTAGTCATCACCACCCACTGACAACTCTTTGGCTACTCTTTTACTAACGAATATTGGAATGGACCATCACATTATAACGCCCCCACGGCTGAAAGGGCGAGCATGTTTGGTGCAACGGGGATTCGAACCTGCGACCCTCGGATCACGAGTCGAACACCTTAACCCACCTGGCCATGCCCGGCCTAGCAGTGTAAGACTAAAGGGAAGACAACTTGACATCACCACCCATGCCGCTCTTGGATTACTCTTTTACAAACGAATAGTGGGATTGACCGTCACATCATAACGCCCCCACGACTAAAAGGTACAGCATGTTTGGTGGAACAGGGATTCGAACCCTCGACCCTCAGATTACGAGGTTGAGTGCCTTAACCACCCGGCCATGCTGAGCTTATATATAAACTAGAAAAGTAATCCGGAAAACTGTATTAAAGGTTTTAAAGTTGCCAACCCTGCTAGGAAATGAATCATTTTTACCGGGCGTTTCATATATGTAAAATATTTTAGAAACTGTTATATACTTTCGGTTATGAAACCAAAAGATGTGGGCGTATTTTCGCATGCTTTGTGTTTTCCTGTCAAGTAAATATTAAATATTATTTCTATATTTAGTCCTAACATACTCTTCATTATTCCACATGTTTGATACCAAATTTAGCCATATGGCTCTACACTTGGTATATTTATGGCAGATTTTGTATATTTTTGCTCATTACACGGTGAAATAAAAATCGCAGTAGAGAATGTTATCCAAGCTAGTTGTAATAAATAAAGGTCACTCATAAATCTTGACATTGGCAACAATTCTTAACATTTAGGTACCACTGATGTGATTTTCAGAACTATTTTCAGATTATTTTTCCTGTCTATTAGAAATAAAATGAAACTGATGTTCATTTGCTCCTATATTCCACACTCTAGTCGTTAAAAGTCAAATTCGGATGTTGAAAAAAAAGCATTTGAATTAAACCTGTAATTATTTAAATTAATTAAACAATTAAACAAATTGAGTCTTCTGCTACACTGTTCAAATTACGAAGTAAGTACAAGAATTTATAGAATCTCTTAAAATAATCCACTATTCTTTGATAAGATTTAAAGATGGATAGAATTCAGTATACCTGCACAAGAACTAAGTGGTGTGACAAGTGTTCTGACATCGTTATGTCAGCTGATGGCTGCCAGAGACAAGTACGATTCTGGTTCGTCAATAAACTACTCACTTGTTGCAAAGGATTACGACACTGGTTAGGGAAAGAAACAAGACAGACTATTAAAGTCGAAAAAAAGATTTTATAGTGCGAGATGTTTGCTTCCCTTCTTCTAAAGATTTTGAGCATTTGTTTTTTTTTTTTTTTTTGGACATTTATAGTCCCTTTCTGTGATCTATAGGTTCTATAGTGCGAGATGTTTGCTTCCCTTCTTCTAAAGATTTTGAGCATTTGCTTTGTTTTTTCTGGACATTTATAGTCCCTTTCTGTGATCTAACTTTCCAGCACTAAAAGCGATGGTAATTCTGTGTTATTAGAACTTTTCCCCCGAATCCATTTCATAAAACAACTTATTTCCCATAGGGTACCTTTATAAATAACATAAATTGTTTTGTCTGGTATTTCTTTACTTGCCCCCCAGTGGCTCAGCGGTATGTCTACGGACTTACAACGCTAAAAACCAGGTTTCGATACCCGTGGTGGGCAGAGCACAGATAGTCCATTGTGTAGCTTTGTGCTTAATTCAAAACAACAACAATTTCTTTACTCTATTAAAGCTCACACTTATAGTATTACCTAGAAAATATAAAATATGTACTCCATTGTATCTTACAACTTTTTTAGGTCGAAAGAAACTTTACGTTTTACTTTATTTTTAGTAATTTCTGTTTCTTTCATATATGTATGACGTTTCGTTTGATTTTTGATTTTTTTTATATTTCTATTAAAGGACAATTGTTCCTGTTTCATCGGGATTTAGATCCATATGGACCTGGGAGGATCATACGCAAACTTGACTTCTTCATTCAAGGACCCTTAGATCGTTTGTTTGTTTGAATTTCGCCCAAAGCTACACGAAGGCTCTCTGCACTAGCCATCCCTAATTCACAGTGAAAGACTAAAGAGGTTTGGTTTGAATTTTGCCCAAAGCTACACGAGGGCTCTCTGTTCCAGCCATCCCTAATTTGGCAGTGTAAGACTAGATGGAAGGCACGTAGTCATCACCACCAACCGCCTATTCTTGGGCTACTCTTTTACCAACGAATAGTGGAATTGACCGTCACTTATAACGCCCCCCCCCCCCACGGCTGAAAGGGCGAGTATGTTTGGTGTGACTGGGATTCGAACCCGGGACCCTCAAATTGCGAGTCAAGCCATAGTAATGCAGGCCAGGACCTTTGGGAATAGCCAAATATTATAGCTTTGTTTCACTTCAAATACACACTCACATTAATATTAATGGGTCAGTGACAAGTTTACAGACTTATAACGCCAAAATCCTGGGTTCGATTGCTAGTGGTTGATATGAATTATTATTGAAGTGAGATGAGGTTTTCATTGGATTACATTTTCAACATTCAGTGTGTAAAATGAAAACACAAACACACACATGTGGAATTTTATTTTTTTTCCTGGCATATTAAGCACAATCGTCTAAGATGTTAAACGATTAGCAGTTCATTGTCGTTACTAAGAATGTGACACAAACATGCCGATGACACTAGTGATACAGTGACCCATTTTGCAACCAAACAAACTTATAATTTGTTATCAAACTTTATTTCGCCTTAAGAGTATTTTTGCAAGTCCAGTTCTATACATTTCGAAACAGACGAAAGTTCAAGGTTTCACAAACACAGCGTTAAACCTAATTAAGATAATGTAACTGATGCAGTGAAAGTTTAAATTACTTTCATGTCTTCTAAAATAACAAACGATTTTATAAACACGACTTTGCTAAATAACGAAAATATTTCATTATAACAGACAGAGAGAAGGAGGAATATTGAAAAATTAACAAAAAAACTGAAAAAAAAAAAAACAGAAAATCTCACCTCTAAAAACTTTTGAAAAGCAGGTTTTGTCTGGGTGGTCAGTTTGAGAACATCTTTGGCAAACTTCCAGTTGTTGATGAACGTAGTATACGTGTCAATAACATGTTCCTTCGTGAACTACGAATATATTTATATATTTATACTATACATTTGCGATAAGTATCAATAGTGTATAGTGTACTACAAACAAATATATATAATATATATTGGTAATTACTAACATTTGCTAGTGGACCCTTTTAAAAATTTTATAAAAATATATTAAAATAGGTCATGCGTACTATGATGCTTGTAAACTTTTACCTTTAATGAGACTAAGCGCAAATGATGTCGGCGTAAGTGGGTGAAGCACCCTCTAACCTTCTTCAATCACATCACCCATCCGATACGATAAAATGTAGTTCCTTGATTGTCTTATTTCGATTTCTTTTGTGTCTTTTTCGTTCAGTAGAACAACACAATACGACATTTGGTTTGAATGGTTTAACGATTCTGAAATTATCCCTCTAATGAGCTTTTAAAGTTCAAAAATTTCACCGAATATAATGGCATTTGGTCTACTACATGCAAAATTATTCGGTAACGAAAGAAACTTCCTAGCTTCGAAGAATTCCCGCCTTTTATCGTTTGATTGTTTTTTTTTTTTTTAATTTCGCTCAAAGCTACACGAGGGCTATCTGCGCTAGCCGTCCCTAATTTAACAATGTAAGACTAGAGGGAAGGCAGCTAGTCATCACCACCCACTGCCAACTCTTGGGCTACTCTTTTACCAACGAATATTGGGATTAACTGTAACGTTATAACGCCCCCCATAGTAAAAATGGCAAGCATGTTTGGCGTGACAGGGATTCGAACCCTCGACCCTCGGATTAAGAGTCGAGAGCTCTAGCTACCTGTTCATGCTGGGCCTTTATCATTTGCAGCAAAAGATTTTGAGATTCGAAGTGGAATAGAGAAGCAATCTTTAACTTGAATGAATAACATGGAATTTGTTTTATGTCATTCTTTAGGCCCGCAACATTGATTATGCCCAATGACTTTTCAGGACTAGCACAGGTTTCCGAAATTTCAATAATATCCAAGAAGCGAGTGCTTAATCATATGTAGTTTGGTTTACAGATTCGAAATCAACTACATTTGGAAAAAGAAAAAAAAATTATCACGTTGCATACTGCGTTGCTAAGCCTTTCCCCAACAAAAGCAATTAAGTGTTTAATCTATATCCACTTGCTACTGTCCCCAGTATTTCAGCGGTAAATTTACGTTTTCCCAAAAATAAAATACGGGCTTAGATTCTCCGTAGTAAACGTAGTGCAGATAGCCTGTTATTTAACTATGCACTAAAACACTATTAATTTACTAGCAATACCGAAATGAATCAACATACAAAACCGTTAAGCCTCGTTAGTCTCCCACTGAGAGTGTGTGTGTACTTTCTTATAGCAAAGCCAAATCGAGCTATCTGCTGAGTCCACCGAGGGGAATCGGACCCCTGATTTTAGAGTTGTAAATCCGTAGACTTACAGCTGCATCGGGATGGATGACCTGAAAGTGAAAGAACCTTGAGAAATATGTATCTAATGAAACTAGACGTCGATCAACTGTGACGGATGACGAACTGCAGTGCTCACAAATCATAGCTTGCGAACAAGACATGACTACCATTTATCGACCAAGTGATATTTTAAGTAGATGATTGCAAACTAAGGGGAGATGTATGTATAGCCATTTTGATTTCTTGAATGTTTAATAAAGTAAAATAAAAAGCAAAGAAAAAGTTCTAAAGACGCAGAGTCATGGGACCTGGATATCTTTTTCAATTTGCTGACATCGTAATGTGTAGCTGCACAAGTTTGTTGTTAAAATTTTCTTCTTTTTTCGCCCCCGCTAGTACAGTGGTAAGTATACGGATTTACAACGCTAAAATTAGGGGTTTGATTCCTCTCGGTGGGCTCGGCAGATGGCACGAGGTGGCTTTGCTAAAAGGAAACACACACACTCCTTTTTTTTATATACTATATCTTTCACGTGAAAGCTTGCTAGATGCGATTGGTTAAACTTTTCTATCATTTTATTACTTATGTTTCATTGGGCAAAATATTTGTTTTCGTTTGTTTTGAATTTCGCGCAAAGCTACTCGAGGGCTATCTGCGCCAGCCTTTCCTAATTTAGCAGTGTAAGACTAGAGGGAAGGCAGCTAGTCATCACCACCTACCGCCAGCTCTTGGGCTACTCTTTTACCAACGAATAGTGGGAATGACCGTAACACTATAACGCCCCCATGGCTGAAAGAACGAGTCTATTTGGTGCGACCAGGATTCGAACCCGCGACCCTCGGATTACGAGTCGAACGCCTTAACACGCTTGGCCATGCTGGGCCCATTTTTTTTTCATTCAGTGTGGTTTAGGACAAAGGTTGCAACGCAACTGACTGAGAATGTTTTAATAAGAAACCATAAAAAGTGGAGATCGTTTTTAATGTTTTCATTTTTAATATTTTGTATCTTAAGTTTTCTCTAAATAACGTGATTGTTATAAGAAAAACTGATCTTAAACTTTCGTAGAACTCTAATTAATAAAACTTTCAGTAAGATTATCCCGATATTAAGGGGAATATTCGTTTGTTTGTTGTTATTTACAAAAGATATCGAATCCCAGTTTTTAGCGATGTGAGTTCTCCGATCTATCACTGAGTCACCGATGGGTGGGAGGCATTCCAAAAAAAAACTGCCTTCAGTTTCTATTTGTTTTAACAGATATCAACATTTCTATAGGTATTCTAACAATGGCTGGGCTGGTATGGGTATTAAAACTTTAATCAAAATAAAGTACAGAACAACATTTCGACCTTTGTTAACCTGAAGACGACCTAAGAAGGTCAAAAGGTTGTTCTGTACTTTATTTTTATTAAAGTTTTAACACCCATACCAGCCGTCTTTAAAAAACATTTTTACTTCAAGTGGGTTTCTTGTCATCATGGTTTCTGTAAGCATTATCTTACAGTTGTTGAAATTAGGAATATTAGTGTATAGATATGTAAAACGTCAAGTTTATTACTGTATCCACTCGTTCCAGTAGCTTGGAGTCCAAGGAAATGCTTACAGAACACTTAGTGACACAAGTTGAAATACGAAAAAGTATATATTAACAAATTGTTATTCTCGTTTTATTCTGCATAGGTTAAAGTTCAGAGAAAAGAATTTTTTTACAAAAACACCTTAGTGAAACAGCATGAAATATAAATACATAAAGCTTGGTAAAGTAATACTTAAAATCTGTTCCGTGTTGTGTTCTACAGTTTTTTTGGTCAGAGGATTGGTGAACTTAGATCTCCTCGTGCTAAACAAACCAGTCCGCAATTAATCTTGCAGGGTAGATTGATGCAATGTTTTCCTGAGGGATGACCCTCATCTTGTCAGATGTTCTCACATGACTTGCGGTTATTCTGCTTCTTCAGACAATGACTGTTTATTATCATACCAACAAAACCCAACTCGTAATAGAACGTTTCGCACCTCTTATATAGTATGACTAAGTACTAGGTTTAAAAGGGCGAATGTTGACTCGTTTGAACTTAGAACCTTTCACCGTTGTACAAGAGATGCACTTTATGGCCATTGTTCCATAACATGCGCAAACGTACATTTCTCATATGAATGGCGTTTCTCTGCCATGCACGACACATGATTGACAGTGTCTGCTGACATTTAACATTGAAACTACAAGTACTTCCCACTGCGTTACTTAAGGCTCAATGTGTAGTGGTGTTTACTACACATGGTGGTCCTCCTGGCATATCGTCCTCTACCGGTTTTATCCATCCTCTGTACATATACGTAACATGAAATAAGCTATAACTGTACATCATTCATCTTACAGAAAATAAATCATATTCCATGTTCATAACTGCTCTTAAATATATTCCCTATTGTTAATATTTAATTATTTATGGCAAGGTTAGACACGCTTCTGGAGATAAACGTTTGCCTAGCCAAAAACCAACAACAAAGTAGTGTTATAAACTCGTTACTAAAGTTCGTTTCTACAATATCAACTCCTTTAAGAAATCCCGCCTTTTCTTCTGACCTGACCAATAACTAAATCATTCATTGTTGTTTCTCAAATAGCTGGGTGTGGAAGAACATATTTAAGTGTGATGTCAGCCCTGCCAGGCATTTAGCAGAGAAATCATTGGTTGTTTAGAATTAATTACGTAATATTAATGGATTACAACCTTTAGAAAAGATTAAAAAGATATGGTAAAATTTAGTTCTGATAATGGATAAGCAGAAATATTTCAATATTCAATATCATAGTTTCAAAATATTTCTAAAAACAAGAAGTTCAGTAGGACGAGACAGTTCAAAGAGTTTGTTATGTACGAGTTAGAAATAGCTAGACAAAATATGTTATTGTCCATTTAACAAAACGTTTTGTTCGTAATTTGTGAAAATCAAAAGATAATTAGTAATTAGTAGCTCTTTGTGTCTGATAGTTTTTAATGTGTTAACAAGACAAATCATTGTTTCTTACAGCTACCAAACAATATTAATGGGTCCACAATGAGCTACGGCTATAGTTAAGGGCTATCCCATAAATTATTGCTGTCAAGTTGTCAAAAGTTAAACAGAAATCATTAAATAACAACATTAGGTTTGAGCTAATGACTGAAACAAGTATTAATCTTATAACATGTGTGACTGCAGCCCGGTGTAGGTACAAAAACATTTCTCTCGGTTTTTAAATTTGGAGAACATATTTTTTATTTGTAAGATCTTCTTACCATAGATTAAGTTAGATGAAAAATAATAATAAACATGTTTATTTTAAGTCGACTGGCTGGGCACGGCCAGATAGTTAAAGCACTCGACTCGTAATCTTGAGGGTTGCAGGTTCGAATCCCCATAACTCCAAACATGCTCGCCCTTTCAGCCGTGGGGGCGTTATAATGTGACGGTCATTCCACTATTCGTTGGTAAAACAGTAGCCCAAGAGTTGGCGGTGGGTGGTGATGACTAGCTGCCTTCCCTCTAGTCATACATTGCAAAATGAGGGACAGCTACTGCAGATAGACCTCGTGTAGCTTTGCGCGAAATTCAAAAACAAGAAAAACAATGTTAAGTTGGAAAATTAGCTTATGATATATGACATTTTATCATTTTTTTCTGATGTTTCACTTTATAAAAAAATAAAATATTTGTTTTTGAATTTCGCGCAAATCTACACAAGAGTTATCTTCGCTAGCCGTTCCTCATTTTGCAATGTAAGACTAGAGGAAAGGCAGTTAGTCATCACCACCCACCGCCAACTCTTGGGCTATTCTTTTATCAACGAATAGTGGGATTGATCCGTAAAAATAAAACGCCCCCACGGCTGAAAAGGCGAGCATGTTTGGTGTGACGTAGCGCAACGGAACTCCATAATTGGAGAGTGGAGAGCTTGTTCTTTATATATTTTCTAGCAAGTAAATAAATATATTTTTTAAATTCACCTGAGAAATCTCAGTTGTTGTTTTTGATTAATTTAATATCTGTTTCCATGGTTACCAATTTAATTAGTTTTATGACTTAAAATCTTGTAAATTATTATTATTATTGGATGATGTTTACGCTTTTTATCATTGCATTAAAGAAAGAGTGAAGATGCTCTGACGTCAGTTGTGCTTGTCTTCTTCATGTGTGAGGGGGTTCAATATTTAAATTAGTGTGTGAAATAAACTTGGGGCTTCGTTAGTCATCTGAAATTTTGTGTGTCACGTACATGAGCAGTGGTTTTTGGGCTGACAAATGTTTTTGGATGGCCAATGACGTAATGTCTGTATGAAGCATTGTTTTGTCAATGTTAATTAGTCCAGCAATGAATCATTGGTAAGGTTATGGACTTAAAACGCTAAACATTTAGGGTTCGATTTCCCGTGGTGGACAAAGTGCGGATAGCCCATTGTTTAGATTTGTCCTAAATACAACAATAAATGTTAAATAAGCCTTGCATCCGTGTTTGATTTTTGCCCTGAGTGATATATTGTCTTTATTTATTACTACTAAAATTAGGCTTAAAAAAACTGTTTTGCTACAAATTCCCCTCTCAGCGTTTAAATCAATCATTCGTATATTTTCATTTAATGATTTTTTCCATTATATTTCCCTGCAGTAATTAAAGAAGTGTATATTTATTTATTATCTGTGATGTGTTACTCAAATATCCTGAGAAATTAACCTGTAATTTGTTAGATTTGTTACTCCAAATATTATGTCTTGTGTGACGACTGAATAATGATACTTGTAATATTGAGTAATTCAAATCTCCTGAGCAGTTAACGGGTAATGTGTTATTCAATCCAAACAGGATTAAGTTACACATCAATATTTTGCTTCCTTTATACGTGAATTCATCGTTAGCATAATACATAGTTCTAGATAAAGGTACATTCGTATAAAGTGAGAATAAATATTATTGTAAACATACTTTATATATCGAGTAATTTACAATAATACTTATTTCTAACTGATATGAATAATACGTTTATCTAGAAATAGGTGCCCTCTTACCGCAGTCTGGAGTTTTATAACATCAAATTCTGGGTTTCGAAAACCTTGGTGGGCACAGAACAGATAGCCCATGGTATATCTCTGTCTTTACGACACACAAACGGAGAACTTAATGTCTGAATCTTTAGTATCAGTCATCGCGGTTTTATTGAAAGCATTTGCATGTTTCAAGTTAAGCACAAAGTTACACATTTGGCTATCTGTGCTCTGCCTACTACGGGTATCGAAAACCGATTTCTAGCGTTGCAAGTCCGGAGACGTAACGCTGTGTCATTGGGGTAGGGGTCTGGGAAACTGGAAGTGAAAAATTTATTTATGGATTATTATATCAATAATAACTTTTTTTCTTTCAAAACCTAATGAATTTTTCAAATAGGTTTTCTTTTTAAAGCTTAATTTGATGATTGTTAGCCAGTTCTCTAAATCTGGAGGCTTTGACCCAGTTCTCTTTATCTGATTATTTTGAGTCATTTAAATGGATAAACATTTTCCTTCAGTCATTGGTTACCTTTTCAGTTCTAATAGTTGATATACTTTCGTTGCTTGTTTTTTTACTTGATTTTATTATTTTAAATTATCTTCGTTGTCCACCAGAGGGTGCCCTGTGTCATATTCACTAAAAAATCTTTCTTTTTTTAAGGCCTAATATTTTAATGTTCGGAACCGTAGTTTCTTAGCATTCCTCCAGTGGATCAGCTCTAAATTTATGGCTTCCAACGCTAAAATCTATGTTCGTTTCCAGCTAACGAGTTCCGGTGTTGACGAAAGGCCACCTAATCAGCAACTTTTCTAGAACAAAATAGATCTGAAATGCTATTTTCACACACCTCTTACTTGAAATCAGAAATGGCAAATTTAGATAATGTGAGAAAAAGTGACCTGTAGGTTACTTTGTTTTTATAAGAAACTTTAGATGTATTAGTTAATTATTGTTTATTCTAGTCCTTATATTGTACCTGAGATATTTGTTTTTATAAGAAACTTTAAATGTATTAGTTAATTATTGTTTATTCTAGTTCTTATATTGTGCCTGAGATATTTATTTTTAAAAGAAACTTAAGATGTATTAGTTAATTATTGTTTATTCTAGTCCTCATATTGTGCCTGAGATATTAGTCTTATTTTATGTCGTTTTTGTTAAAATTATCTATTATTTACTTTAATGGCTAAAGTTAAAGTGCTATTTTTGTTAAGTTTAATTATCTTTCAGTCTACCTCTAATATTGAAATTATGTGTATCAGACATTTTCGTCTCATTTTGTTGGCTTTACTAAAATGTACTCTAGCCCTAACACAATTCACTGGTACCAAAACCTCTTGGGTCGAAACAACTACGGTTTGCCATCTCTAATGTGAATATTTGATGAAAATACTCTAATTTCTGTATCGATTATTTTAAATTTCCACTTTGTGTGAATTAAGTCATAGGCTTTTTAAACATTCTTAACTATATCCACAGACTTGTTACAAACACCACGAAATTTGATAACTGTTATCAAATTCTACTAGGTCTTAATAGCTACTTAGTAAAGTTAAATCACCTGTTTCTTTATCCATCACTTAGCCCACTCTTCTACTGAGAAGAGTCGAGATGCATTTACATTATATCAGAACATAATAAAGAATGTGACAACATAAATAACCACACAAAAAAAGCAGTGAATTTTAGGTTATCTTGAAATTTTTCGAACGTGAGTATTTAGGTTTATGGAAGGCTTTGAAATACGCTTAGTGTTAATTTAATCATTATTATATGTGGAGATCACATTACAGAGAAGTATGTGGGCCTATTTTTCATTATGTAACCCGAGATACAGATAAATTGGTCAACATATTACACAGTAGGTTTCAGTTTCGTTTACCTAACCAGATGCAACAAACGTTGACCATCCAACCTACGCTTGTAAGTGAACATTGGGCAAATGTGGCTTTTTATTCTACGAGCCCTCGACATTTCACTTTTGTAAGAAGTATGGTCACCACGGACAACAATACAAGCATAAAACTGTTGACCAGGTCCTGAGCTTTCATCGCCCACTCCTTTAAATCAACCATTGTTAGGGAATTTGTAATGTCTACAGTAAGTGATAAAAATGGCGTGCCTCTATATACACTCTATAAAATTAAAATCCGGTAAAATATAAGTCCTCTCCATTCATTAAACCTGTTATTCGTCAAGGAATGTCTAGATTACTTTAACGTGGTAAGAAATGAGAGTTATCATTCACTGTGTCAAACCAGGAATAGCAGAAATAGTCGTAGAATGAGATCCTTATAATATGTTGGATTAGTGACACATTTAAAAGTTATAAAGATCCATAGCACCAAGAAAATGGAGCGAATCTGTTCGACATTTTTTCATGGTTGCAGGATGAAGTGTTACTCAACTGTGACAATTGGATTTACTTTCGCAGGGTCCCTAAAAGTGTTCTCCTTCAGGAGTAAATAAACTGGAATTAGGAGTAACAAATTTTTTTTTATTTCTTGCTTTCGGAGCTCATATGTTATGCTGTATTGTAGGCTACAGAGCGCTTAAGACTTCTCGTGATTCATGGTATGTGCAAATTTTACTGGCGTCACGACAATACAAATTGCAAAGTTAAGCTTCCTTAATGTGACGCCAGTTTTAGTGTCTGCTGACTGACTGACAGACAACACAACTATACTACTGTATAGAGTTGCGAGCAATCAGCAACTTGTTAGTCCAGTAGACGTGTTCTTCACACTTATAGCAGGTTGCAAGTGTACTAAATATCAACTGGACTTGAGATAATTATAAATACTGGTCTTCAATCGATGCTTGAGTAGAAATACTGATAACATTCGTACAAGAACCAGTCTTGTGCCTTGAAATACTTTTATCTAGCACCTAGTTACTTCTCCATTTAAAACATTAGCTAAATATATTTTTCTCACAGATTTTCGACCAAATGTTTTAGATTTTATTAAATCTGATTCTACAGATTTCCAACAATCTGCCCGACAAGATTAAATATTTATATATATATATTCAATATTCTTATAATCTTCAGGCTCTTAATAATACAGAACTTTTAAAACTACGAATTAAATGCACGTGAAATATCCATTTGTCATTTGCTCGTTGCGTTATTGGTCTTTCCAATATGCCTTCTGAATAACATACAACATAATAAGAGTAAACTTTCAATATTTATCGTTTTGTTATTATAGCATTTATTCTGCGAACATAAAAAAAATGGAGTCTGTGATGCGAACTAAAATTAAATAAATGAAATAATTATCCTGTCACGTTCTCGTGAATATTACAAACTTAGAGGTAAGATTATCAATATAAAAGGACTTGTGTGGGGTATGAATTGATCTGTTTTCTTTTTTCTATTAAACTTCTTCCAAACTTCTTTCATTAGGTTCTGTTTTACAGTAGTCATACTTTGTCCTGCCACTTTTTGGTTCGTCAGATTAACCTAAAGAGCAGAGAACATTCAAAATTCTTCACCAACACACGCCAACCACAAGCAGCGCCATTCACACGTTGAACGTAACCCGAATACAGAATCATCTCTAGACGTCATTGTTTGTTCAATATTGGCTACCAGAGGTCATCACACGTTGTACTCGGAAACGTAATTTACATGAACTTTTGCAGACTGTGGACGGAAAATAAACAGACAGCTGCAAAGAAATTTCTTTGAAGAATTCACTGGGCTGTTTAATTTGACTACGAGAAATATCGTAATTTCAACCAGCGAACTTAGGCCAAAGCGATAATAATCTTTGCCAGTTCACTGGTTGAATTTTCTTATCATCATGTGTGTCGCTCTTAGCCTCCTTAAATCAAACCAGAAATATCCAATCTGTTACAACATCATTATGTTTAACGTAGAAACAGTTTGTTCTTTTTAAACAAAACTATATCTCCGCCTTTCCCAGTGGTTCAGCTTAAGCCTAAGTGCTCACACCGCTAAAACCCTGGTTTTGGTAGTAGTGGTGGATAGAGCACAGGTAGCCTACAATGTAGTTTTGTGTTTAGCTACAAACAAACCAATACATTTCTCTTTTGATAGGACGGTCCTCTCGAAGTTTGTGGGACGCATCTTCGAATCTTCCTCGCAAACACGTTCGTTCTTTCAGATTTGTGAATATTACAATATGACAGTCGAGCCTACTATTGATGGGTAAAAGAGTAGCTCAAGAGATGGCGCTGGGTAGTGTTGATCAGCTGTCGTTTTTTCTAGTCTATCATTGCTAAATTAAAGATGGCTGGCGCAGAAATTCAAAATAAACGAAAGCCAGAATTTTGCACTAAAGGTTAATTATTGGTTATCGCCTGGTTTTAAAATAGAAATACTTCATTTAATAACACACATCTACAGTTATCTGCAATTTGAACAACTGGTAAACACACGAGCTCTGCATTTGCCCGCATCAGTGACGTCAACATGTCCCTGATGGCGGTAAAACGAATGTGAAGCCTAAATACGTAGTTATAAGAAAGCTATGGTAATTTTAAGTCGCACTTTGTCCAAACTCGCGTATAAACGTTACTAAAACAATATGTTAAACCAAGGAGGTGTATACGATCGAGGCCTGACATGGCCAGGTGGTTAAGGCACTAGACTCGTAATCCGAGGATCGTTGGTTCGAATCCCCATCACATCAAACCTGCTCGTCCTTTCAGCTGTAGGGGCGTTATAATATTACGATTAATCCCACTAGTCGTTGGTAAAAGAGTAGCCTAAGAATTGGAGGTGGGTGGTGATGACTAGGTGCCTTCCATCTAGTCTTATACTGTAAAATTAGGGACAAAATAAATCGAACACGATTCAGGACGTTTTTCTACACGACTAAAGAAAAACTATTGTCTCAGCATTGAGGCGAAAACATTCACATAATATTACTTGTTTGCCAGTCAATGTCATTTTTGAATGAGCACGTGTAATTCGAAAGTGATAAGAGATAACAAACAAACAAAAAATGAAAGAAGAAGCGAAACAATCCATACATTTTAAAATACTATGCGAATAGTTACCGTATTATAATTCATTTGTTATCAAAAACTTGCGGCATTAAAAATAGACTGATATCACATGTTCATATTCAATTTGAATAATAAGTTTAATTTATTTTGAGTGTGTTTTCTTATAGCAAAGCTACATCGGGCTATCTGCTGAGTCCACCACGGGGAATCCAAACCCTTTGTTAATTTTATGCAAGATGGAATCATAATGAAGACGATATATAAATGTCTTCGTATTTTACTGTCATTTTAACGAGATTGTTTGCCTGAAAATATCTCATG
This sequence comes from Tachypleus tridentatus, assembly GCF_004210375.1. NCBI lineage: Eukaryota > Metazoa > Arthropoda > Merostomata > Xiphosura > Limulidae > Tachypleus > Tachypleus tridentatus. The sequence goes on along the minus strand of NC_134827.1, from coordinate 96,953,913 downwards.
TACACTATATCTGGTGTATCCATTGCCGATGAGGCCTTTCGCCCATTTCCAGATCTCTTCGTTCCGAGTCGGATAGAAAAGACATAATACTGGTTGAAAAGCTATTTATAATAACAAATTACTCGATAAGAACTGTTACAGCATGAACTGGGTTAAGTTGGTGAAGTGACGTTTTTCAAATATTTTTGTCACAACGAATCTTAATTAGGGTATTAAATTTTAACAATATATTTACTTATTCAGAAGATTGGTGGCGCTTGTTTCGAATTTCGCGCAAAGCTACACGAGACCTATTTGTGTTAGTCGTCTCTAATTTTGTAGTGCAAGTCTAGAGGCAGCTAGCCATCACCACCCACGGTCAACTCTTAAACTACTCTTTTACCAATAGGATTGACCGTAATTCTATAATGCCCCCACGGCTGAAAGAGCGAGCATATATGGTGTGACGGGGATTCAAACCGACGATCCTCGGATCGTCAAGTGCCTTAACCACCTGGCCATGCCGGGTCTATTCAGAAGAACCAGCGAGCTAGTTTATGTATGTATGTATGTATATATATATATTCACACATACATACATACATATATATCTTAATGCTTAGCAAAGCTTAACTATTCTGTTTAGAATATAAATCTTCCTAAATTACAACACTTGTCAACTTGGAGAGGAAAGGGAAAACATTAATCAACCCCTCTCTGAGCATTCCGTCTTTTACAAGATATATCTGTCTCGTTCAACGACTTCACCCTTGAGAGAAACACTTAAACTGCGCAAGAGGTCTCTTTTTTATCTTTTTATGATTTTTTTTTAATGATTTAAAGTCACCTAAGGGCGCATTGTAACAAAAGCCTATTCTTCCGCTCAGAAAAGTAGTTGTTTCAGATATGAATTTGTCATGGCACTTCCATTTATATAATTGTTTAATTTCTAACGAGAGAGATTTGGATTTTAATTGGTGTATCAGCGTTATTTAAAATGTTGCGTAATAAACATTTAATGTGATTTTATTTTTATTTTACTGGATCTAACAAATTAAATTGCTTGAATCCTACTGTTGAACGTAGCCAATTATCATCACGCTCATGTCACGTGACCATCAACATTGATATTATAATCAATGCGAGGCTTTGACCTTCAAGGGCAAAGTTTTACGTATTTTTTTGTGTAAGTAAAGCATAAAATAAAAAACGGAAACGTTACGCACGTGAGGACACAACGTTGATTGTGACACGCGACCTACACTAAAATCCGTTAGAAACAGTACTTTCGTCATAGAAATACTTTAATGGTGTTGAAAGTATCTGAGAAATGTTCTGTTGTCATATATCTGACCTATGTGGCGTTGGAATTTCTTGGATTATGCATCTGTTTTCTGATAATGTCTGTTTGTTGAGATTTTCGCGCAAATCTACGCGAGGACTATCTGCGCTAGCCGTCCTTTATTTAGCAGTGTAAGACTAGAGGGAAGGCAGCTAGTCCTCACCACCAACTACTAACTCTTAGGCTATTATTTTACCAACGAATAGTGGGATTGGCCATAACATTACAACACCCCCACGGCTGAAAGGGCAAGCATGTTTGGTGTGATGGTGATTCGAACCCGCGACTCTCAGATCAGGAGTTGAGTGCGATAACCACCTGGCCATGCCGGGCCTTTCTCATAATGAAAAAGTAATTATTATGAACTTTCATTCTTCAGTTGGAGTTTTCAAAGGTGATCTTTTGTTTTTAACGGTCACTGCTAAAACCGAGAATGTAATAAAACGATTGTTTCTTCTTAAGTTACACAGTGGTCTGTCTATGCTCTGACCACAACAGCGGGTATCGAAACCCAATTTTTAGAGCTACAAACCTTTATGCTTATCGCTGAGCCGCCAGGATATATGTGTGAAAATACTTGAAATAATTTTTAAAGTGAACTCGTAAATTGTGTGCGTAACCAGCGAGTTTGTTAGGAACAGAAAACAATGAAGTTTGCTGTGTAAAATTAAGTTAATATTTGTAGAAACATTCTTTCCTGAGACAAGAGGTTTAATCAGTAGTTTGTTTTTAGTTTTAACTCGATAGTTGCTTCGGAACCGTTTCGTTGTAAGTTAGGCTAAGTTCGTGTTTTCAAACTGAAAATCACATTATGCAGAAATATCTGCTTAAAAAAACCCATAGCCTTATAAAACTACTATCTTAAAAAACTTATAGCCTTATAAAAACTACAGTCTTCAAAAACGTATAGCCTTATAAAAACTACAACCTAACAAAAACCTATATCCTTACAAAACTAAAGGCTTAAAAAACTTATAGCCTTATAAAAACTATAGTCTTCAAAAACGTATAGCCTTATAAAAACTACAGCCTAACAAAAACCTATATCCTTACAAAACTAAAGGCTTAAAAAACCCATAGCCTTATAAAAACTACAGCCTAACAAAAACCTATATCCTTACAAAACTAAAGGCTTAAAAAACTTATAGCCTCATAAAAACTACAGTCTTTACAAACGTATAGCCTTATAAAAACTAACAAAACTATAGCCTACAAACTAACAAAACCTATATCCTTACAAAACTAAAGCCTAACAAAAACCTATATCCCACAAAAAAACTATAGCCTTATAAAAACTACAGTCTTTAAAAACGTATAGCCTTATAAAAACTACAGCCTAAGAAAAACCTATATCCTCACAAAACTACAGTCTTCAAAAACGTATAGCCTTATAAAAACTACAGCCTAACAAAAACCTATATCCTTACAAAACTAAAGGCTTAAAAAACTTATAGCCTTATAAAAACTACAGCCTAACAAAAACCTATATCCTTACAAAACTAAAGGCTTAAAAAACGTATAGCCTTATAAAAACTACAGCCTAAGAAAAACCTATATCCTTACAAAACTACAGTCTTCAAAAACGTATAGCCTTACAAAACTAAAGGCTTAAAAAACGTATAGCCTTATAAAAACTAGTCTTAAAAATTTTATAGCCTTATAAAAACTACAGCCTTGAAAAAAAACCTATAGTCGTTTCGCTGTTTACCTTAACCGCAACAAACCACATATCAGTTTGCAATATTATTTACCAACGTTTTTGACTCCACGTGTGTTGACCTGTCATGTTGTATTACTATAGGTGTTGTCAATGTCTCTCCCTGAAAAATCTAGGCATATTGATCCCATATTATTTTTCGACTTTTATATATAATAAACTCATTCAGTATCGTTTATTAAAAATAAATAAAACTTCTATAAACACTGTTACATTTCATTTTATTCATTTTAATGACCATTTCATTAAAAGGTTATATCAATTTCAGGTGTTTTTTTTTAATTTATTACCTCCCCTTAAAATCCTAAAGCGATATATTCTTACGGAATGGGAAAAATATTTATACTTTTCACGAGGCATTTTATTCTAATACTGAACTTCGTGTTATTCCTGCCAGGTTTACCTCAGTTCAAGTTCGTACAGTATAGAGTATGTGTCTGAAACGATAAATACATTAAAATCTTCCCGTACTGACATATTATATTGCCAAGAGACTATTACTTGTGGTTGACTTACTTGAAGTCTTCGCTTATCTCGTAAATAGATCGTTTTGTTACGTTTTTGGCAACGTTTAATCCTAGTTCCCTTAGGCTGCTAATTTATATACATTTTCTGAAGGTCATACATCTTATGGTTTCCTCACTACGTGATTAGAGGCCTTCTAGCTTTTACTTTAACCACGATTTATTCATAGCTACTGTCAAAAGCACAATACTGAAGTTTTGGATAGAGAAAATGAATATGAAACCTAATTTATCATTCGATTCACCACTTGTCAGCTATGAATATTAGTTTCAGGGTATTCCACTCAAACAAGAACAAATTGGAAAAAAACAAAAGGTTTTGTAAATCCTATAGATTCCATTGAAATAAGAGTAGCTATTCTACACTGAAATAAGAGTAACTATTCTACACTGAAATAAGAGTAACTATTCTACATTGAAATAAGAGTAGCTATTCTACATTGAAATAAGAGTAACTATTCTACATTGAAATAAGAGTAACTATTCTACACTGAAATAAGAGTAACTATTCTACACTGAAATAAGAGTAACTATTCTACACTGAAATAAGAGTAGCTATTCTACATTGAAATAAGAGTAGCTATTCTACATTGAAATAAGAGTAACTATTCTACACTGAAATAAGAGTAACTATTCTACACTGAAATAAGAGTAGCTATTCTACATTGAAATAAGAGTAACTATTCTACATTGAAATACGAGTAACTATTTCACATTGACATAAGAGTAGCTATTCTACATTGAAATAAAAGTAACTATTCTACATTGAAATAAGAGTAGCTATTCTACACTGAAATAAGAGTAACTATTCTACACTGAAATAAGAGTAACTATTCTACACTGAAATAAGAGTAGCTATTCTACATTGAAATAAGAGTAGCTATTCTACATTGAAATAAGAGTAACTATTCTACACTGAAATAAGAGTAACTATTCTACACTGAAATAAGAGTAACTATTCTACACTGAAATAAGAGTAGCTATTCTACATTGAAATAAGAGTAACTATTCTACCTTGAAATACGAGTAACTATTCTACATTGAAATAAGAGTAACTATTCTACATTGAAATAAGAGTAACTATTCTACCTTGAAATACGAGTAACTATTCTACCTTGAAATACGAGTAACTATTCTACATTGAAATAAGAGTAACTATTCTACCTTGAAATAAGAGTAGCTATTCTACATTGAAATAAGAGTAGCTATTCTACATTGAAATAAGAGTAGCTATTCTACATTGAAATAAGAGTAGCTATTCTACATTGAAATAAGAGTAACTATTCTACATTGAAATAAGAGTAACTATTCTACATTGAAATAAGAGTAACTATTCTACATTGAAATAGGAGTAACTATTTCACATTGACATAAGAGTAGCTATTCTACATTGAAATAAGAGTAGCTATTTCACATTGAAATAAGAGTAACTATTCTACATTGAAATAAGAGTAACTATTCTACATTGAAATAAGAGTAACTATTCTACATTGAAATAAGAGTAACTATTTCACATTGAAATAAGAGTAGCTATTCTACCTTGAAATAAGAGTAGCTATTCTACATTGAAATAAGAGTAACTATTTCACATTGAAATACGAGTAGCTATTCTACACTGAAATAAGAGTAACTATTCTACCTTGAAATAAGAGTAACTATTCTACATTGTAACTATTCTACATTGAAATAAGAGTAACTATTCTACATTGAAATAAGAGTAACTATTCTACATTGAAATAAGAGTAACTATTCTATTTGAAATAAGGTAACTATTTCACATTGAAATAAAGTAACTATTCTACCTTGAAATAAGAGTAACTATTCTACATTGAAATAAGAGTAACTATTCTACATTGAAATAAGAGTAACTATTCTACCTTGAAATAAGAGTAGCTATTCTACATTGAAATAAGAGTAACTATTTCACATTGAAATACAAGTAACTATTCTACCTTGAAATAAGAGTAACTATTCTACATTGAAATAAGAGTAACTATTCTACATTGAAATAAGAGTAACTATTTCACATTGAAATAAGAGTAACTATTCTACCTTGAAATAAGAGTAACTATTCTACATTGAAATAAGAGTAACTATTCTACATTGAAATAAGAGTAACTATTCTACATTGAAATAAGAGTAACTATTTCACATTGAAATAAGAGTAGCTATTCTACATTGAAATAAGAGTAGCTATTCTACATTGAAATAAGAGTAACTATTCTACATTGAAATAAGAGTAACTATTCTACATTGAAATAAGAGTAACTATTCTACATTGAAATAAGAGTAACTATTTCACATTGAAATAAGAGTAGCTATTCTACATTGAAATAAGAGTAACTATTCTACATTGAAATAAGAGTAACTATTCTACATTGAAATAAGAGTAACTATTTCACATTGAAATAAGAGTAACTATTCTACCTTGAAATACGAGTAACTATTCTACATTGAAATAAGAGTAACTATTTCACATTGAAATAAGAGTAGCTATTCTACATTGAAATAAGAGTAGCTATTCTACATTGAAATACATTGAAATAGTAACTATTCTACATTGTAACTATTCTACATTAAAAATAAGAGTAGGCTATTCTACATTGAAATACAGAGTAACTATACAGAGTAACTATTCTACATTGAAATAAGAGTAACTATTCTACATTGAAATAAGATTGTAAGAGCTATTCTACATTGAAATAAGAGTAACTATTCTACATTGAAATAAGAGTAGCTATTCTACATTGAAATAAGAGTAGCTATTCTACATTGAAATAAGAGTAGCTATTCTACATTGAAATAAGAGTAACTATTCTACATTGAAATAAGAGTAACTATTCTACACTGAAATAAGAGTAGCTATTCTACCTTGAAATACATTGAAATAAGTAACTATTTCACATTGAAATAAGAGTAGCTATTCTACATTGAAATAAGAGTAGCTATTCTACATTGAAATAAGAGTAACTATTTCACATTGAAATAAGAGTAGCTATTCTACATTGAAATAAGAGTAGCTATTCTACATTGAAATAAGAGTAACTATTCTACATTGAAATAAGAGTAGCTATTCTACATTGAAATAAAGAAACTTTAATAGTACTTTTGGTTTTAACAACATTCGCTTACTTTTAGTTTATATTACAATGTCAAAAGCTCTGTTCTATGCCGAAATGTTATGTAATAATTCTTTATTATGAAGTTGCCAAATATTTAACAGAATCTCACAAGTAAGTTTATAATCAAATATATTATTTATGTTAGTTCACTAATAACCATTAGTGATATTCTATTACATTCGTGTTTATGGAGTTATCGCTGTGGTGTCACATTGACCAGTTCGTTGTTGTTAACAACAACAACAATGTAAAGAAGGAAATGATTATTTTCAATTATTCGGTTATTATTACATACGACGTTCTGCACTTGGTTAAATAAAGGAAAGGACCATGTTCGTTTAAATTCGGACGTTCATCATTTACACAGGGACACAATCGCTATATAAATAGGCCGTTCATTCCAATGTTTTTCATGTCGTTGGCTTATACTAAGCGTAGTTACATTTATACGTTTTTATTACGCTATATATTGTAGGTCTAGCAATAGATGGCATATTACTAAACTTATTTATTTGTTTCAAATTTCGCGCAAAGCTACACGAGGGCTATCTGAACTAGCTGCCCCTAATTTATAAGTGTAAGACCAGAAGAGAGGCAGCTATTCATCACCACCCACCGCCAACCGTTAGGCTTCTCTTTTACCAACGAATAGTGTGACTGATCGTCACTTTATAACGTCTCCACGGTTGAGTTGGATTCGAACGTGCGAATCGCAGACTGGGAGTCGAGTGCCATAGCCACATGACCATGCTGGGCCGTTGATAGGCTGGCAGTTTTTGAATAGATCCTGTTAGTACCCTCTTTTACGTATAATGTACATACTCGGACTACCAGTCGAGAGTCTCTCGCCACTTGGCCATGCAGGGCCTGGCTGGGAGAGAGGAACTGGTATTTTCATTTGCCAAGGTTCAGTGATTAACATAATTTGTCTTACTTTATCAGCATTAATGTTGTCTTTGTTCTCGTGCGGGGTTGAAAAACAAAGCGAGCATTTATTGAGTTTCGATTATTTATTACTGTATCGACCTTTGACAAAATGCGCTGTCACAAAGAGCCCTTGTACCGATTCATTTAGATCGCCAGCTAGTAAAACTTAAATTGTTTGCTGCTTGTTTCTTTAAATCCTGCATAACTTTTTGTAAGTTACAGATAGGATGTAACCTTGGCTACGAATATAACGAAAGTTTTGGAAAAGGAAAGCTACGGATCTGTTTAACTCACTTGACGCTAAAGTTTGATTGTCACGCAAATTACTTTGGCAAACTGCCAAGTTTGAAAAGTATATAGGAAAAACTTAAACATTTATTTCTTAACACATATTGACAGAAGAAACAAAACACAACAAAATTATTGCTATCACGTTTTCTTCTGATCTATAAATATGAAATATCCCTATTAAGATTAATTCTTCACGACACTGTAAAATAAATAGATTTATTAGCATAATGTTTTCGTAACACACTAAAGAAACTTCGCTACTGGGACGCTTTCTTTACGTCGCTAAAAACAATACCGTATTGTTTAGGATAGAATGTTCAAGCCCCTGTAAACAAAACCGCATTGTTAGGATGGGTTTTACACACCCCAACATTAATGTAGCTAAGCCTAAACCTCTCTACAAATAAACCCTGTTATTGCAGCTTCGTTCAACCACGCCTCTAAAAATACTTCAGTGATGTCGAGAAAACCCACTTGTAGAGAAATATATATGTAAAAACGGTTAAGGTCGAAACGTTGTTCGCTCTTCTACGTAATATATTTTCTCAACCCAAACGAGCCGTTTTTGCATATATATTTCTATAAAATACTTGTTATTTTGATAAATCCAACCACTCTGCTAAACAATCCCTATAACTGTAACTAAAACTAACAAATGTATTAAATAATCCTTGTTATTTTAGTTAAACCAAAAATAACGACTGTGTTAAATAATTCATGGTAAGGAATCAAACCCCGAATTGCATCCTTACAAACCTTCAAAAGTACCGCTACTCTACTTACGATGGGTAGGTGAGGGTGTGAATCAGACAGAAACCTTAAAACAACAAATTAATATATACTGAAAACTAACAGTCAGATGGTTTGTTTTTCTTATATTTTTTCAATGCACCTACTGGATTTAAGGGATTCATTTTACTATATTAAATAAATACATAAAACAAGGCTACATATTTGTGTTTACAATATTCATTGAGAGATAAATTATACATTCTTATACATATAAAACTTCAACTGAGGTAAGAAAATGTAATTTTTTTTTACCTTTTCTATAAAGACGATTAGAAAACTGCTGACCATTACCACCCAGGTATCGTGGCGCTGTTGTTGTTCTATTGCTAGTTATTACCACCCAGGTATCGTGACGCTGTTGCTGTTCTATTGTTAGTTATTACCACCCACGTATCGTGGCGCTGTTGTTGTTCTATTGCTAGTTATTACCACCCAGGTATCGTGACGCTGTTGCTGTTCTATTGTTAGTTATTACCACCCACGTATCGTGGCGCTGTTGTTGTTCTATTGTTAGTTATTACCACCCACGTATCGTGGCGCTGTTGTTGTTCTATTGTTAGTTATTACCACCCACGTATCGTGGCGCTGTTGTTGTTCTATTGTTAGTTATTACCACCCACGTATCGTGGCGCTGTTGTTGTTCTATTGTTAGTTATTACCACCCAGGTATCGTGGCGCTCTTGTTGTTCTATAAGTATTTTTTTCTCATTCCCTCTCCCCAGAAGTTTGCCTTTCAAGCCCAGTTTCAGATGATTATTTTCAGTTGAAGTTCTAACAAAGAGAACTGACTTACGAATGTAATTTAAGCCTCCAGGTAGTGGTAGTGGATACTGTAGCATCTCTGCTGGAACTTGAACGGCAATACGTGAAAAGAATACAAGTGTGAATCGCCTGTTTGGGTTTGGTGGTTCGCCATTAAACTCTAATTCCTTCATAATTATATCTTAAACATCCAAGTGTGACGTGTGTTCTCTAATGATACTCATCTTTATGTAATTTTTTAACTTAGTCGCTCATATCTGAAAAAAAAAAGCTGCTGTCTTTAAAGCATAATTTAACTGTTATTTGTTTGTTATTGTTTTTTTTTTCTACAAACGATGAACTCGATGGTCGAACTATCGACTATCAACTTTTAAATAGCTTACATTCAGTAACAATTTAGGTTTAGAATGTGTTGCAAGTGTCTCAACTATAATCCAAATGTGCTCTTTATCACAAGATCTTGTCCGGCACGGCCAGGTGGATTAAGGCGTTGGACTCGTAATCTGAAGGTCGCGGGTTCAGAATCCCGTCACATCAAACATGCTCGCCCCTTCAACCGTGGGGGCGTTATAATGTGACTCTTCATGGTAAAAGAGTAGCCCAAGAGTTGGCGGTGGGTGATGATGACTGGCTACCTTCCCCCTAGTCTTAAATTGCTAAATTAGGAACGGCTAGCGCAGATAGACCTCGTGTAGCTTTGCGCGAAATTCAAAACAAACAAACGATATTAACCACGCTTTTCTCGCACATTATGGCGGTCACGAAACAATATAAAACAATATAAAACCGAATAGGCATAAAAAACAAATCATTCAAGTAACGAGAACTAAAAAAGAACAACAGATTTATGATGGGGAAATATATGGCCACAAGGAAGCTCGGCTTCTATGGTACTTAATTTTTGTAAGTTTTGAATTTCGCGCAGCTACACGAGTGCTATCTGCGCTAGCCGTCCCTAATTTTGCAGTGTAAGAGTAGAGGGAAGGCAGCTAGTGATCACCACTCACCGCCAACTCTTGGACTACTTTTTACCAACGAATAGTGGGATTGACTATCACATTATAACATCCACACTGCTGAAAGATCGAGCATGTTTGGTGTGACAGGGATTCGAACCCGCGACCCTCATATTGCGCTTGCGCATCGCAGTCATTTTTAAAATGATACAGGTTTACGGTTATAAAAGAGCACGGAAGCACAACATTCACAGTTAAGCCTAAAGCTATCGAAGAACTTCTGGTACTTTTAATCCGCAATGAATTAAAATATTTCATAATACTGTGAATTGATGAGTTATTATTACTAAATGGAATAATTGACAAACGTAAGTTATAATTATTGTAAAGGGAGCTGTAAGCTTTATATTTTTATACAAAATTATAAAATAATATCTTTAGGACATGTAAGCACACATATTGTGTCCGTCTCTAGCGATGTAAACTCAAGGTATCAGGCCTAAGTTAATCAGTAGTCATGAGCTCTTTAACATATTAAACAATCAGTTTCTATTTAAACCTCTAACGTTTAAGCAATTTATATGTAGTTTATAGTAAAGTTGGAGACCAGACAAAAGTTAAGATTACAAACGCGTGTGTCAAGAAACTGGAATGCGGGAGAAAGCTGTCCCTAAACTTCAACTTACTGATCAGAGTGAAGGCAGCTAGCTAGTCAACAGTATCCGCCGCCAACTCTTCGTTTACTCTTGTGCGATTGATTAGTGAGATTTGACCATCACTCTTATGGAGCGTCCACGACTCTAAATGGTGAGTGCGTTCCGAAACGGGATGTGAACCTTGAACTCTCGAATGTTGAGTAGTGGGCACGTCAACAACTACACCACATCTTGAACACAAAAGAATCAGGCCAATAAGATAAACTATTCTCATTTACATTTAATCGAAATTTCGGTTATTGGAATAAACATTTATCGGAGTGATTATTTCGCATATTTCCACTGAATTAGTACCTGAAAACTGGACGTTCTTTCTTTAATCATTCACAAAGATGGTCTCACCACCACTGCTCTCCTGCAAGAACAAACGATCCGTTTCATCTCGATCTTGCGCCGCGTATTAAAAAACTAAGAGATGTTAAGTAAATACGTTAGGCTTGTGAACCTTGGTGTGGTATTCCTAAGAGATGTTAAGTAAATACGTTAGGCTTGTGAACCTTGGTGTGGTATTCCTAAGAGATGTTAAGTAAATACGTTAGGCTTGTGAACCTTGGTGTGGTATTCCTAAGAGATGTTAAGTAAATACGTTAGGCTTGTGAACCTTGGTGTGGTATTCCTAAGAGATGTTAAGTAAATACGTTAGGCTTGTGAACTTTGGTGTGGTATTCCTTTTGCGGTTATTTTAACTCCAGGCAATGTCACGAGTGAATCGGATTAATTGGTTTCATTTGGTACGAACTGTAAGTGCTTGTTCTGTTGGGATCTGCAGTTCTGAGGGAGGGATGTGGGGTGGGAGGAGAGACGCATTCTCCAGTTCGAAATGTAGCCCCCGGAATGCATTTCAAACGGCCTGATAAGTGTTGTGTAAGGTATCAAACCACGTAACAATAGAATACTTTCACGAGCACAATGCTGGATCCAATTCTAGTAAAACCAAACAAAGATAAGACAATCTATCCGTCAGTAATACAAGGTGAGTAATACGTACACAAAACCACACGGTTTCATATTTAATACATACACAAAAACACATGGTTTCATTTTTAATATATACACAAAAACACATGGTTTCATATGTAATACATACACAAAAACACATGGTTTCATATTTAATACATACACAAAAAACACATGGTTTCATATGTAATACATACACAAAAACACATGGTTTCATATTTAATACATACACCAAAAACACATGGTTTCATTTGTAATACATACACAAAAACACATGGTTCCGTAGTTAATACATACACAAAAACACATGGTTTCATATTAATACCTACACAAAACACATAGTTTCATGTTTAATACATACACAAAAACACATGGTTTCATATTTAATACATATTCAAAGGAGAGAACGAAACAAAATAACAAATTATAATTTCTTAGTTATAAATAAACGAAACTTCAGAGAGGTTGTGCAATATAATTTAATGTAATATAATGTAATGTAATATAATGTTATGTAATATAATGTTATGTAATATAGGAAGTGCGTCTTCTTCCATCAGAGTTTGCTTCAGGCAAGTAAAAACGTAATCATGACAACAGTTAGACAATCTATGTTTTCACTTTTTTGAGATAATCTAATTCTAATTCTGATATTATTAAAAAATAAAACAAGTTTAACCAGAAAACATGTTTTTTTATTATGTGTCCACGTTTGTTTTTCGTAAAATGATGTAAGTATAATAACCGATAATCATAACCTAGATTACCCACAAATATCAAACCGAACTGCGGAAATAGTTATCACTCAGCACCACTATTTATGTACCAACCCGGCCCGGCATGGCCAGGTGGTTAAGGCACTCCACTCGCAATCCGAGGGTCGCGGATTCGAATCCCCGTCACACCAAACATGCTCGCTCTTTCAGCCGTGGGAGCGCTATAATGTGACGGTCAATCCCACTATTCGTTGGTAAAAGAGAAGCCCAAAAGTTGGCGGTGGGTGGTGATGATTAGCTGCCTCCCCCTCTAGTCTTACACTGCTAAATTAGGGACGGCTAGCGCAGATAGCCATCGTGTAGCTTTGCGCGAAATTAAAATAAAATAAATCTACTATAAATTATTATTCTAAACGAATGTCATCAGCTGTTGAAGACAAGTGAGAGTTTCGTCAAAAGTTAATAATCTATAAAAAGACACATTACACTTTTTATAATATCCCTGAAATATGTTTACAGTCACTCTATGTAGATGATTATCGTGTGTTTAAGATACATATATATATGAGTATATTTCTCAAATATAGGATAAATAAGCTCTCTATTTGCCAATGTTATTTTAAAGCGATAACCGTGTTTCAACGTCTCTGAAAAAATCATCGTTTTGAATTAAAATCGAACAACCTTCGACATCAACTCAGAATAAAAGAGTAACAGTGGTCATTGGTCTGAGATGTCCAACCGGTCCAAAGAAATCTCTCGTTGTTAGACCTAAAAACACACACATTATAATTAGTTCATACTGACTGACAGCGGCCAATATCTCAACTACGAGCTAACTTTGGACAATTAGATCCTGGGAGAGAGAGGTAAACCACAATTAATAACTTATTGTACTGTCTAATCTACAAAATTAACTCAAACGGTATTGCCTAACGCTCATCCTCCTCTTGACAAGGCCTAACCTTGGTATTTAACTAATTAACTTTATTCGAGTATTGTGTCATGTGTGTTTTTCTTACAGCAAAGCCACATCGGGCTATCTTCTGTGTCCACAGAAGGGAATCGAACCCCTGATTTCAGCGTTGTAAGTCCGTAGGAAATGTGGCCGGTGAGGTCATACTGCCTCATGTCGAAATATGGAATACTAAACTCTGTCGTTTACACGCAACTTGAAGAATAAAATGTATTAAGTTAATTTGGTTAATATTGGAAACAGCTGTAGAAATGTGATGACTGTCATCCAATTAATAAGAAAGTGTAAGAGCAATATAAAGCCTGTAAAAGTAAAACTAGCAATACTATGCCCAGTAGTAGTAGTGTAACCCAGTCTTGGCTTCCAGGAGTGAAATATCACACAACAAGTGTTAAGAAATCAGTAGAAATACTACGGCAACATTCATTGCTGAGAAGGGGTAAGAAGCCCAATGTTGAAATAATCAAAACAGGATACTTGCTCTTCACACATGAGACCAACTCCGAACTATCCGATAACAATCAATACCAGTTTGTTCGACGGTTGAGAAACGGTATCGCAGTCAGTGTTTGTACGGTTTAGAGTGAAGCAAGGTGGGTATTAGTCCAAGTTTGCGGCTGTATTTCGGGTCAACAAGGTCGATGTTCTACACGTAATTGATACGACTGGCAGCTATCTGATCAGTATATTGATTAACTGTATGGCAGCACGCAAACAAGATGTAATGGCTTGTATAAAGCAAAATACTCGTATATACGATACCAGAACATTGCCGAACCTTTATTTTTATTTTCTACTGTGTTTGATAATACTTTGTAAAGTTCACCAGCTACCTGTTGCTCTTTTATATGCATCGCTTGAGGTACCATATTTATTTCCATTACTAACTGTTACATGTCACATTATTAACAGAAACCAAAATCTACATGCAGTCAGGTAGGCCTAACTAATGTAGGTGTGAACAAAGCGAGAGAAATTTTTTCAAGAAAAATGTTCAAAAGAAAGGTGGCGTTGTTGATGTTTGATTTGGTTTGTTTTGAACTTCGCGCAAAGCTACACGAGAGCTATCTGCGCTAGCCGTCCCTAATTTAGCAGTGTAAGACTAAAGGGGAGGCAGCTAATCATCACCACCCACCGCTAACTTTTGGGCTTCTCTTTTACCAACGAATAGTGGGATTGACCGTCACATTATAACGCCCCTTCGGCTAAAAGGGCAAATGTGTTTGGTATAGCGGGGATTAGAACCCTTGGATTACGAGACGAGTGCCTTAACCACCTGGCCATGCCGAACCCGCTGTTGATGTGCTGTCATTCAATGTAACATATATTATAATTAAAAACCCTTAATTTTGTCAAATACAGAAAAGTTAGTTTAATTAGGCTTGTAAATTAACGCTATTAGTAAATTTAAACATGAACCGTAGTCTGATTTGCGGTTTCATTTTTCATTTTTTTCACTTTCGTGTGTGAGAAAGCATACAGTATTCACTATATTCTATATATGACATCCTTTGTTTGTTTTAAAACAAAGATACATTGGGCTATCTACTGTGTTTACCATGGGAAATCGAACCCCGAAATTTAGTGTTGTAAGTCCATAAGCTTACCATTGTCCCACCGAGGAGCATGTGTAAGTCCATACACACATTTTTCACTCTGTTGGGAAAGTCACTGTAAACATCTCCCAATTTTAATCTCGTGCTCTCTGTTCAGGTCGTATGTGTGGAATAATAATTTCATTTTATAACGATTTTTGACCGCTAATTCCATTTTACATAGATATTAAACATAACTGCCACTCTGATCTGTATCTAAAGACATTATAACGAATGATATAAATATGTCAAGTAGGAATATTGGAAAGATAACGGAAACACAGTAGCATTAAACTATTATAAAAAACACACATTAAAGTTGGGCTAAAGACAACAACAAAGCACGTATCGTGTTATTAGCAGGAGGTGACCAACTTGATGTTAAGACAACAACAAAGCACGTATCGTGTTATTAGCAGCAGGTGACCAACTTGATGTTAAGACAACAACAAAGCACGTATCGTGTTATTAGCAGCAGGTGACCAACTTGATGTTAAGACAACAACAAAGCATGTATCGTGTTATTAGCAGGAGGTGACCAACTTGATGTTAAGAAAACAACAAAGCATGTATCGTGTTATTAGCAGGAGGTGACCAACTTGATGTTAAGACAACAACAAAGCACGTATCGTGTTATTAGCAGGAGGTGACCAACTTGATGTTAAGACAACGACAAAGCACGTATCATGTTATTAGCAGGATCTCTCTTTCTCGGCATGAAGATTTGGTCACTTAAGGCCCAAGAGGATCAGATGTGCCTCTTTCTCTCTTCAACATTATGGGTAATGTCGTTATACTTATTTCAAGGGGTTCACTGGCTCTGACTCCTTTTAAAGCGGCCCTGCCAGGTGGTTTTGGCACTCGACTCGTAATCCGAGGGTTGCGAGTTCGAATCCCCGTCCCACCAAATATACTCGTCCTTTTAGCCGTGAGGGCGTTACAATGTGACAGTCATTCCCACTATTCGTTGGTAAAAGAGTAGCCCTAGAGTTGGAGGTGAGTGTTAATGACTAGCTGCCTTCTTTCTAATTTTACACTGCTAAATTAGGGACGGCTAGCGCAGATAGCTTTCGTGCAGCTTTGCGCGAAATTCAAAACAAACCAAACCTTTTAAGGCTGCGTCCATGTAGGTAAATACGGTAACATTGATGGAAAATACACAGTTTCTTCATTTGATATGTAACACTCTACACTGCGGCTCGGTTACATATAAACCCTTTCACTCTTATTAAAGTGAATGTAGTAAGTAGACAGCCTGTTTTTATTTATATGTATACACATATATTTCTCAGGATAGAGGTGCTTAAAGCTGTCATCATCATATATACAGTAACTGTCAAATTCGTATAAGAAGTCCTATTTTTTGCGACACAATTTAGCGTACTACGTTGGAGTCTATCTTTCGTTGACATTACCGTGAATAAATTAATAGAAATTAAAAATATCTCTCCGCATGTCATTTCTATGGTTGCGCTACAAGATTGACAGTTAGATTAGTCCGACAAGAGTAATCCACTGGTCGTGTTGTGTGCTGTTAACTAGCTGTCTTCCCTTTAGTCTATCAGCTCAAAATTATAAACAGCTAGCGCAGATAACCCTAAACTCTGCGCGAAATCCAAACACACAGACAGAACTTTAATATGGTAAACCAAAAATACCGCCAGTAAAGTTTTGTTACTTTGTTTAAATGAAGTTATTCACATGTTTGGAGTACGAAAGAAGAACTTGTTTGATATTCAGTCGGCTGGTATATTTTTAACGACAATAATGCATTAACATTTACACTTTAAATCTCTCTCAGTATCTTACTATACGCTTTCCTCCACCTTTAGGTTAACAAGTGTAATTTGGTTTTTTGCATTCGGAGTTGTAATGGGCCATTAAGCCACAAGTAGTTATTTTAGCACACATCCAGCTACTTAAGTGTTCTTTATCACGTTACTAGTCGACCTTTAATGAACCACAAGTACTGTTCAATCAGATTACACAGACAATTAGGCTTACTATATACAGTGACACAACTCAGACATGAGCGAATAACGGGAGCTTCAATCTAAATTCATTACCCGATATAGATAATTTGGTCGTCATTACACAATAGCATCCTGGAAATTTGATGAGCATAGTTACAAAATAAACGTAATACATAATCAGAAACACCCTCACCAACAAAAGTTGACCAAAAACAATTTACTTAATATATTTCGACGATTCCCTTTATTGTCCCTCTCACAATGATTCAGTCTGGTGGTGCGGCATAACCTGGTGGTTAGAACGCTCGACTCTTAACTTGAGGGTTGCGAGTTCGAATCCCACTCAATCAAACATGCTCGCCCTTTCAGCCATAACGGTCAATCCCACTATTCTTTGGTGAAAGAGTTGCCCAAGATTTGGCAAAGGGTGGTGATGACTAGCTGCCTGACCTCTATTTTTACACTGCTCAATTAGGGATTGTTAGTGCGGATAGCCCTCGTGCAGTTTTGCGTGAAAGTAAAAACAAACTTGAATTACCTTTGTACCTGTACACATTTAAATTAAATATAAGAAGACAAAGTGTAACTCGGCGGTTAGAATGATGCAAGGTAGGTATTCTTTAACCCCACTCTCAGCTGTGGGTGCGTTTGAAGAGTGACATTCAGTCCCATAATATACCCTCAAAGCCGGACAAAGCGGTAGCTGTTAACTTTTTGCTTTATCTGTACGTCAGTAATTCAGATTTAATGATGACTATATCCAAACCTTGGAGACTTCAGGACAGGCGTTTAAACCGATGTAGAAACCATGTAAAAGAGCGAACTACAATTGAACTTTGATAAAACTAGTTATTCACGTATAGAGAAGAAAGGATTAACAGTTTGTTTTGAATTTCGCTCAAAGCTACACAAGGGCTATCTGCGCCAACCATCCACTGCCAACTCTTGGGCTACTCTTTAACCAATGAATAGTTGGAATTACCGTTACATTATAACGCTCCCACAACTGAAATGGTGCGCATGTTTGGTGGAACGTAGATTCGAATCTGCGACCTTCTGATTGTCACTCAAGCGCCCTAATCACCTCACCATTCTGGGTCGCGCTACAAGGAAGAAATGTTGGGTTACAAAAGTTTCAATCAGCTTGAGTTACGCAACGTACTAAGTAAAAATAGCTTATGGCACAAAATAGAATAACATCAAATTCTAGCCATGACACTACACACACAAACACACACACAAGAATAAAGAGAAAAGTTTCAAAGATATTACATCTTGTAATATCGTTAACTAGACACCATGGAAACATTCCATAAACAACTGTTTTTAAACACTCTGGTGGTATTTCAGTAATTGAAAAGTTGAAATAAATAATGATAGGTTAGATCCAGAAAGAAGACAAAATAAGAACAAATAAAAATGCAAAATAATTAGAAATAGCTGACTGTAATAATAACAGTTACAAAAATAAAACTACAACCAAGAGATAACTGAATTCAACAGATTATATCCAACAGAGATAAACCTTCTTCACTCTTAACACTGACAACCACATTAAAATGTGGAATGGTCAGGCTTATGTTGTATATTTTCTTTATAAAACCTATCCGATACTCTTCCCCCGCCCTCTAAACCAGTCACCATCAATTGGCTGCCGTAATATTTCCTAGTGACAGATATTTTCTTATGCCACCATTGGCAGAACCTAATGCTAGAAGTAACAAAGACAATCAAAGAAACCTTCTTTGAATAAGACGCTCCTGTGAGATGGATTTCACTATCACGTCCCTTGGAAAATCGGAATCATCCTTACTCTCACGACATGTGAAACTCAAACAGTCATCTGACGTATCGCCAGATTAGTCTGTATCTGAGAGCTCAAGTGAAATATACGTTCAGCATTCATACAGTCAGAAATACGTATAGAGTATTGTTTTAATGGCCTTATTTGTAAAAAGAAAAGAAAAACCACACGAGAGAGACAATGGTGTTAATGTTAGAGATTCATGTCAGCATTGTTTTGGAAATAATCCGTTTCGAAAACGAATATGGCATGTTTTTCTGCAACCATTGGTCAGTGTACCAAAAAAGAGGAATGTCTTTCAAAATAAAAATTATATGCTATTTCAAGGCAAACTCAAGGTACAAGATATTAGAAAAGCATATGAAGTAATATTAGATACCACAAGGTGTCATTAAACAAAATGATTAACCAGCCAGGTCAGTGATCAGTGACCCCGATAAAGTTCATTCAGGCACGGTAATCCCTAATTTAGAGCAGCTAACTAAAGGAAGATGGACAATGAGAAGTATCCGCTCCCCACACGGATCTCCTCAACCGAATAATGGTTTCACTGTCACTCTCGTAATGACTCTACAGATGACTGTAGAGCGTATTCAGCAATGCATCTTAGTTCAATCTCAAATGTTGTGTTCTTCAAAGCGACTACGCCCATTGAGCCACGCCTGACTACACAGTTGAAGTCAAACGTATACTCAGTTGATATTTGAGCTAATAAAGTAAAATAAAAAATTAGTTTAAAAAGATGTACATTTATATTCTTATCAATAATAATATTACCAGGTTTGGGTTATATTCTTATCAATAATAATATTACCAGGTTTGAGTTATATTCTTATCAATAATAATATTACCAGGTTTGGGTTATATTCTTATCAATAATAATATTACTAGGTTTGAGTTATATTCTTATCAATAATCATATTACCAGGTTTGAGTTATATTCTTATCAATAATCATATTACCAGGTTTGAGTTATATTCTTATCAATAATAATATTACCAGATTTGGGTTATATTCTTATCAATAATAATATTACCAGGTTTAAGTTATATTCTTATCAATAATAATATTACCAGGTTTGAGTTATATTCTTATCAATAATAACATTACCAGGTTTGAATTATATTCTTATCAATAATAATATTGCCAGGTTTGGGTTATATTCTTATCAATAATAATATTACCAGGTTTGGGTTATATTCTTATCAATAATAATATTACCAGGTTTAAGTTATATTCTTATCAATAATAATATTACCAGATTTAAGTTATATTCTTATCAATAATAATATTACCAGGTTTGGGTTATATTCTTATCAATAATAACATTACCAGGTTTGGGTTATATTCTTATCAATAATAATATTACCAGGTTTGGGTTATATTCTTATCAATAATAATATTACCAGGTTTGGGTTATATTCTTATCAATAATAATATTACCAGGTTTGAGTTGTATTCTTATCAATAATAATATTACCAGGTTTGGGTTATATTCTTATCAATAATAATATTACCAGGTTTGAGTTGTATTCTTATCAATAATAATATTACCAGGTTTGAGTTATATTCTTATCAATAATAATATTACCAGGTTTGGGTTATATTCTTATCAATAATAATATTACCAGGTTTGAATTATATTCTTATAAATAATAATATTGCCAGGTTTGAGTTATATTCGTATCAATAATAATATTACTAGGTTTGAGTTATATTCTTATCAATAATAGTATTACCAGATTTTAGTTATATTATTATCAATAATAATATTACCAGGTTTGAGTTATATTCTTATCAATAATAATATTACCAGGTTTGAGTTATATTCTTATCAATAATAATATTACCAGGTTTGGGTTGTATTCTTATCAATAATAATATTACCAGGTTTGGGTTATATTCGTATCAATAATAATATTACTAGGTTTGAGTTATATTCTTATCAATAATAGTATTACCAGATTTTAGTTATATTATTATCAATAATAATATTACCAGGTTTGGGTTATATTCTTATCAATAATAATATTACCAGGTTTGAGTTATATTCTTATCAATAATAATATTACCAGGTTTGAGTTATATTCTTATCAATAATAATATTACCAGGTTTGAGTTATATTCTTATCAATAATAATATTACCAGGTTTGGGTTATATTCTTATCAATAATAATATTACCAGGTTTGGGTTATATTCTTATCAATAATAATATTTCCAGGTTTGAGAAAGCAAACCATAGATCCTTCGATCCACGTCTCGGAACGTTTATCACTAGACTACGTTCAGTGCTGCAATCTTTGAAAAGTTGTCATATATTTAAAACATTTATATTTATATTGCATCTTACTCCTGTATGGCGAAGAAGACAAACTTTTTCAAGTTTCTGCTGAATTTGAATTTACAATAATGTTTGATTTAACTTTGTAATGAAGTATAATATTAGAAAGGGTGCTTCAATAGTAATGTTGTATTATAATCCATTATCGCCCAAAACAGAGGACCACTATCATTCCTTCTTTACATATACATTTTGAACTATTTATCATTATTAAATGGACAACGATGGCTTAGATGTTGAAGACATCATGCATTGATTTGTTTACGTCTTTGTTCTTTCTATATATATAAGTAAACGTTAAACAATTAGCTTAGCCAAAAGGGTTGGTAGCTTTAGTTTGATGTACCTTTGGAACTACACACAGTGTGATGTTAGCAGGTTGACTAGTCTATGTTATTTACATCATTTGTCTTTGTTACGTCGACAAGTACATATACAGCTAAGACTCTTTATCCATTAATTCCTGGAAAGGAAACTTGTGGTAAGTGTTCCACGTAGCACAGTCTTATGTTGTTTATAGCAGTTTTTATGGCTTCCATGTGAAAAGAGCAAATGTCCATTGAAAATAAATACGTCTTTGCGAATTGAAATCCAATAAAGCCCAGACATCTGTGGCATAAATAACAAAACATGAATATTTACTATCTGTGCTACAGATTAAATAAACATGAATATTTATCATCTGTGTTACGGATAACAAAACATGACTATTTACTGTCTGTGCTACAGATTAAATAAACATGAATATTTATCATCTGTGTTACGGATAACAAAACATGAATATTTACTGTCTGTGCTACAGATTAAATAAACATGAATATTTATCATCTGTGTTACGGATAACAAAACATGAATATTTACTGTCTGTGCTACAGATTAAATAAACATGAATATTTATCATCTGTGTTACGGATAACAAAACATGACTATTTACTGTCTGTGCTACAGATTAAATAAACATGAATATTTATCATCTGTGTTACGGATAACAAAACATGAATATTTACTGTCTGTGCTACAGATTAAATAAACATGAATATTTATCATCTGTGTTACGGATAACAAAACATGAATATTTACTGTCTGTGCTACAGATTAAATAAACATGAATATTTATCATCTGTGTTACGGATAACAAAACACGAATATTTACTGTCTGTGCTACAGATTAAATAAACATGAATATTTATCATCTGTGTTACGGATAACAAAACACGAATATTTACTGTCTGTGCTACAGATTAAATAAACATGAATATTTATCATCTGTGTTACGGATAACAAAACATGAATATTTACTGTCTGTGCTACAGATTAAATAAACATGAATATTTATCATCTGTGTTACGGATAACAAAACACGAATATTTACTGTCTGTGCTACAGATTAAATAAACATGAATATTTATCATCTGTGTTACGGATAACAAGACACGAATATTTACTGTCTGTGCTACAGATTAAATAAACATGAATATTTATCATCTGTGTTACGGATAACAAAACACGAATATTTACTGTCTGTGCTACAGATTAAATAAACATGAATATTTATCATCTGTGTTACGGATAACAAAACATGAATATTTACTGTCTGTGCTACAGATTAAATAAACATGAATATTTATCATCTGTGTTACGGATAACAAAACACGAATATTTACTGTCTGTGCTACAGATTAAATAAACATGAATATTTATCATCTGTGTTACGGATAACAAAACACGAATATTTACTGTCTGTGCTACAGATTAAATAAACATGAATATTTATCATCTGTGTTACGGATAACAAAACATGAATATTTACTGTCTGTGCTACAGATTAAATAAACACGAATATTTATCATCTGTGTTACGGATAACAAAACACGAATATTTACTGTCTGTGCTACAGATTAAATAAACATGAATGTTTATCATCTGTGTTACGGATAACAAAACACGAATATTTACTGTCTGTGCTACAGATTAAATAAACATGAATATTTATCATCTGTGTTACGGATAACAAAACATGAATATTTACTGTCTGTGCTACAGATTAAATAAACATGAATATTTATCATCTGTGTTACGGATAACAAAACACGAATATTTACTGTCTGTGCTACAGATTAAATAAACATGAATATTTATCATCTGTGTTACGGATAACGAAACATGACTATTTATCGTCTGTGGTATAAAAAAGGAAAACAACAACATATATGACTGTTATAAGAAATATCAGGCTGTCTCTGAGAAAGTTCCGATAAACTTCAGCCCCCAAACACCCCCTTAATAGAAATCCTGGATCTCTTTAAGATTATTGACGCATAACTTCAAATGTGCCCAATGTAAAATATTCAGTTAATTGAGCTACATAATTTTAATTATTATGACTGAATCAATTTTTATTAATTTTAGCAGCTCGTCTCTGGTGGAACCCTTAAATAAAAATATAAACGAGGGTAAGGAATTAAAGAAACGGTTCGAACTTCATAATCGTTTCAATGTTACCGCTTTAATTTCGTGAATGAACGAGCAAATCTGTAGCATATTACGAAAGTCGACGCCAAACTGAAATGGCGCTGTCGATTGTGCCTATTTTGTGTCGGATATATGGTTTGTGAGCTGCGACTAAAAACAGCGAAAGAAGGCATTCAGAACCTATTATTAACATTAACCGTTAATCCTGGAATTGATAGGTACCTTTGAGACACATGTATGGCTATTAGATGCAAGAAAAAAAATGTGAGTACAAGCCCCTAAGTAGGGTATCTTCGTGGTTTTTAAACGTTTGATAGACATAATAATTATTCTATTTATGTATTTTTGGGCTTTTTTAAGGAGCAGTTTTCCTTTCTATAGTAAAAGGAATTGAATTCTTTATACCTCAAATATGTTCAAAGTATTTCAGAGCCAATGTGTATTGATATTTCATTAGAACCACCACCAACTATCTTTTACACCTTCCAAGTTTGTCTAATCTTATTCCGCCATTTATAGCGATTAATAAGTAGTAGTAACAGACCCGGCTAGCACAGATAGCCCTCGAGTAGTTTTGTGCGAAATTCAAAACAAACAAACTGATGGTAACATTTTCCTTGGTGGCACTTTCTACTGTGAGAGTAACCATGTGGTACCTGGTAGCTACGAAGAATATCAAGATGGAGAGAAAAATGTTTTAGTTCATCCCAAAAGTATACAGTCAGGCTGGGAAGGATGATGGTGGCTGTAGAAATATAACAGAAATAACATCAAACAAAACCGGACAATAACACCACAGTGGACTGTTGCATAGTGCAACAGGTGGGTGAGAAGCATTGTGGGATGAGCATAACTGGCTGCCTTCTGAACATCATACACTATTCTAAAGGAATCAAGAGGATAGTACTCCACACAAGAGCAGTTCACGCACCATTACAACATTTCGAGCAGTTTTATTGTTGAAACAATAGAGCTCAAAACAGGATGTTGTTCGCTCACTTGACGGCCCCCGCTAGTACAGCAGTATGTCTGTCTACGGATTTACAACGCGAAAATCAGGGTTTGATTCCCCTCGGTGGGCTCAGCGGACAGCCCGATGTGGCTTTGATTTAAGAAAACACACACACACACTCACTCACTAAACAGTCAACAGCAGTTGGTAGCACATTTGTGCTTAGTGCCACGTGATATTTGCTCTTGTTTGCTATTGTTGGGTAAATCTAATGTCAAATGTCAAATGTCGTGATTCTGTAAGAGGCGCCTATTAACGTAAAAAAACTCATTGTGGTTTAGATCATAAGACATTGTTTACTTTTGGTTGATCTAAAGGCAAATAATACTAAAATATTTAATTGCTGAGAAAAACAGTTCTTTGACATTGAAATAAAATGTTCTTTTATTCAACGGTTTGTTTGTTTTTTTTTATTTCGCGTAAAGCTACTCGAGGGTTATCTGCGCTAACCGTTTCTAATTTTACAGTGTAAGACTAGAGGGAAGGCAGCTAGTCATCATCACCCACCGCCAACTCTTGGGCTACTCTTTTACCAACGAATAGTGGGGATTGACCGTCTCATTATTACGCCCCATGGCTGAAAGGGTGAACATGTTTGGTGCGACCGGGATTCGAACTCGCGACCCTCAGGTTGGGAGACGAACTCCTTAACCCACTTGGCCATGCCGGTCCTTTTATTCAACGCACTACAGTTAAACCTTATTTCAGACGATTGTCATCTTTTGTTCAAAATACACGCATTTAAATACGTTTACTGTTTTGTAACGAATATATTTGTAGCTAAATTCTGCTTATATGCATCGCTTGTCTTCCATTTAATCAAAAGCAGTATGAGCGGTTGTACATCAGCTCTTTTCACGTCAGCTTGTTCGTTTATTCCGTGTAGACTGGATGCATAGAACACTTCCGTCCAAACACTAGTATTATGAGGTGAGCAAAACCTGTTCCATAGTCCAATAAGTAAAATAAATTATAATCAGATCAGAACCAACACACATACTTACGTGTCCTTTGGTCAACTTATGAAAAACGTTCCGGATACCTCCTTTCTGCTGCGAGAGTGCGCGAAATACTTTGTTCACAGAAGGAGCCAATGAGAATCGATATGAGAAAATACTTAACGTGCCATTCTGCAATTTGTTAGTGGTTCGGATTTTTTTTTGTTGAATCTATTCCAATACGTCAAATAATTAAAGTGATTTCAAATTTATCACGGTTTGGTTTATTTTGAATTTCGCGCAAAGCTACACCTAATGAATATTTCCAGTTCATATATCTTTTTTTATCGTCAGTACCATTAGTTCACCCCATCCTTATTTTATAATTTTCTTATAGAACTGTCTTATTAGTGTTTTAGTATGTATCAAGGGTTAACAAGAACCCCCTATCCAGACCATACAATATACGACAATGTTGAAAACGGTTTTGTTTTTTTTTTGTTTTTTTCATTTCGCGCATAGCTATTCGAGGGCTATCTGCGCTAGCCGTCCCTAATTTAGCAGTGTAAGACTAGAGGGAAGGCAGCTAGTCATTACCGCCCACCGCCGACTCTTGAGCTACTATTTTTATCAACGAAGAGCGGGATTGACTGTTACTGTATAACGCCTCCATAGCTGAAAAGGCGAGAATTTTCGATGAAAGGGATTCCAACATGCGACCCGCAGATTGGTAATCGAACGCAAAGATACGCCAGGCCGTATTTATTGTTATGTATTTTAGAACAAAGTACCGAAGGCTAACCAAACGTGAATTTATAAACAAAAAACGTATGGTTAAATACTTACTTGTACCATCGAAAGAAGCAGTTGACAGAAGAAAGGAAAAACTTTCTCCAATCTTGTATGGTTTCACTTTAAATTTATGCTTTTTCTTTATTGATTAATATTTCATAGTAGAGAATATTCACTAGTTCCGTTTTGGTTTGTTTTGAATTTCGCGCAAAGCTAGCAGTGTAAGACTAGAGGGGCGGCTGCTAGTCATCACCACCCACCGCCAACTCTTTTACCAACGAATAGTGAGATTGACCGTCACATTATAACTCCCCCCACGGCTGAAAGGGCAAGCATGTTTGGTGTGACATGAATTCGAACCCGCGACTCTCAGATTACGCGTTGAGTGCCTTAATCACCTGGCCATGCCGGGCCCGTTCCGTTTTGAATTTATATAGAAAAAACTAGGCTTAGCACTGGGATGACAATCATAATAAGTGTTTTTATTTGTCCATAAAGTCATTGCCGTTTTCTGAAATGTGATTAGCTTATTCTAACCCCTCATCAAATACGTCATTTTGCCGATACAACCGTTACATTAATTACTCGTATTAATTCCTCATCAAATATTTAAGTCTTCACGTCACAATATTGACAAACTTGTACAGAACGTTCAATAAAAACGTCATCTAGCCATCACACTGCTAATTAACTCTCGTGTTGATCCCTTTTCAAACACCATATATCATCTTATGCAGTTCATGGACTATATGGTTACATCAGCAACTCCTGCCTTCCAGAGGCGGGACGATAAGTCTAAAGGCTTATAACGCTAAAAACTGGGTTTCGAAAACTGTGCTGAGCACAGCACAAATGGCCCGTTATGTAGTCTTAAAAATAAACACATAAAAAACGACTCCAAGGGCTCAACTTTAGCCATTACTAAATTTGAACTGCTGACCAGACAAAAGACAACCAGACTGCATTCCCTGCCAATACGATAAGTGAAGAGAATAAAACCTCTGGTCTTACGATCCGCAGCCCGTGAAGCTGACCACTTAGCACCACCTATGTTTTCCGTAAATCTCTTATTTAGTGCAACTGGATATGGATTTTTTGTACAAGTGTAAAAAAATTACGAATACAACTAAGTGTTTTTGTTTTGTTTTTGTTTTTACTGGAGTAGAACATAGTATTTCAGGATGTTTTTATTCTTTGTTTGTTTCTTTTTAAAGAAGAAATTAACTTTGCAATAACATTTCTTGGACTTTCTCTTCAAAGTTTTAAATTAAAAGAACGTCATATGTATTTATAAGAACGTCAGTTGATCGAGCAGCATTTTTGCTTAGTCAATCAACAGCTTTACCTTAACCCAGGGTTACTGAAGATGTTCCATCGAAACCGGCTTGAACCGGAGAATACAATCACTTTTTTAAAATAGTTTTCTCATCAGAAGTAAGTAAAAGAAATACAGATCACAATATTATTGTGTATTCCAGGAAACCTGGATTGTTTTATCTAAAATTTTTTTAAAGCATTGGAAATTTGATAAAATGTGATTTGGTGCATTTGTTAAAACTTTTTATTCTGGGTTATTCTGGGTCATATTGTTACCCAAGAAACTATTCGATCTACAGCATGCAGTTACCCAGAAACTACTTACATTTTGTTAAATATAATTATCCAAATTTTTCATTTATTCTGGAGCGGACAGCTATACAGAATACTACAACGTACAGTCATGTAGAAAAGCCCTCCACTGGAAGTCTGCGGACTTCCACACTTAAAAACCGGGTTTCGATACCCGTGGTGGGCAAAGCACAGATAGCCCATTGTGTAGCTTTGTGCTTAATTCTAAACAAACAAACAAAACAAACATCCAGAAAAATTACTTATACTGCAATACAGTTATCCAAGAAACTACCTGCTCCACAGCTTACAGATATCCAAGAAACTACCTGCTCCACAGCTTACAGATATCCAAGAAACTACCTGCTCCACAGCTTACAGATATCCAAAAAACTACCTGCTCCACAGCTTACATATATCCGAGAAACTACCTACTCCACAGCTTACAGATATCCAAGAAACTACCTGCTCCACAGCATACAGATATCCAAGAAACTACCTGCTCCACAGCATACAGATATCCAAGAAACTACCTGCTCCACAGCATACAGATATCCAAGAAACTACCTGCTCCACAGCATACAGATATCCAAGAAACTACCTGCTCCACAGCATACAGATATCCAAGCTACCTGCTCCACAGCAGCATACAGATATCCAAGAAACTACCTGCTCCACAGGATACAGATATCCAAGAAACTGCCTGCTCCACAGCTTACAGATATCCAAGAAACTACCTGCTCCACAGCTTACAGATATCCAAGAAACTACCTGCTCCACAGCATACAGATATCCAAGAAACCACCTGCTCCACAGCATACAGATATCCAAGAAACTACCTGCTCACAGCACATACAGATATCCAAAAAACTACCTGCTTCACAGCATACAGATATCAAGCAAGAAACTACCTGCTCCACACAGCATACAGATATCCAAGAAACTACCTGCTCCACAGCTAGCCACACAGATATCCAAGAAACTACCTACCCACAGCTTACAGATATCCAAGAAACTACCTGCTCCACAGCTTACAGATATCCAAGAAACTACCTTCTCCACAGCTTACAGATATCCAAGAAACTACTTACTCCACAGGATACAGATATCCAAGAAACTACCTGCTCCACAGCTTACAGATATCCAAGAAACCACCTGCTCCACACTAGCCACAGATATCCAAGAAACTACCTGCTCGACAGAAGCCACGGATATCCAATAAACTACCTGCTCCATAAAGCTTACAGATATCCAAGAAACCTACCTGCTCCACAGAGCACAGATATCCAAGAAACTATCTGCTCCACAGCATACAGATATCCAAGAAAACTACCTGCTCCACAGCATACAGATATCCAAGAAACTACCTGCTCCACAGCATACAGATATCCAAGAAACTACCTGCTCCACAGCATACAGATATCCAAGAAACTACCTGCTTCACAGCATACTGGGATATCCAAGAAACTACCTGCTCCACAGCGTACAGGATATCCAAGAACTACCTGCTCGACAGCTCACAGATATCCAAGAAACTACCTACTCCACAGCACAGATATCCAAGAAACTACCTGCTCCACAGCCACAGATATCCAAGAAACTACCTGCTCCACAGCTTACAGATATCCAAGAAACTACCTGCTCCACAGCATACAGATATCCAAGAAACTACCTGCTCCACACAGTTTACAGATATCCAAGAAACTACCTACTCCACAGCACACAGGATATCCAGAAACTACCTACCCACAGAGCACAGATATCCAAGAAACTACCTGCTCCATAGCTTACAGATATCCAAGAAACTACCTGCTCCACAGCCACAGATATCCAAGAAACTATCTGCTCCACAGCATACAGATATCCAAGAAACTACCTGCTCCACAGCATACAGATATCCAAGAAACTACCTGCTCCACAGCATACAGATATCCAAGAAACTACCTGCTCCACAGCATACAGATATCCAAGAAACTACCTGCTCCACAGCATACAGATATCCAAGAAACTACCTGCTTACACGGCATACGGATATCCAAGAAACCATTTGCTCCACAGTAGACAGGATATCCAAGAAACTACATGCTCCACAGCTTACGGATATCCAAGAAACTACCTGCTCCACAGCATACAGATATCCAAGAAGCTACCTGCTCCACAGCATACAGATATCCAAGAAACTACCTGCTTCACGGCAATACGGATATCCAAGAAACTACCTGCTCCACATCATACGGATATCCAAGAAACTACCTGCTCCACAGCTACAGATATCCAAAAACTACCTGCTCCACAGCTTACAGATATCCAAGGAGCTACCTGCTCCACAGCATACGGATATCCAAGAAACCTGCTAATCCACAGCGACACAGATATCCAAGGAACTACCTGCTCCACGGCGTACGGATATCCAAGAAACTACCTGCTCCACATCATACGGATATCCAAGAAGCTACCTACTCCACGGCGTACGGATATCCAAGAAACTACTGCTCCACGAGCTACAGATATCCAAGAAACTACCTGCTCCACAGCTTACAGATATCCAAGAAACTACCTGCTCCACAGCATACGGATATCCAAGAAACTACCTGCTCCACAGCATACAGATATCCAAGAACTACCTACTCCACGACAGCTTACAGATATCCAAGAAACTATCTGCTCCACACATGCCAGATATCCAAGAAACTAGCTGCTCCACAGCATACAGATATCCAAGAAACTAGCTGCTCCACAGCATACGGATATCCAAGAAACTACCTGCTTCACGGCATACAGATATCCAAAACTACCTGCTCCACAGCGTACGGATATCCAAGAACTACCTGCTCCACAGAGCACGGATATCCAGAGAAACTACCTGCGTCCACAGCTTACAGATATCCAAGAAACTACCTGCTCCACAGCTTACAGATATCCAAGAAACTACCTACTCCACAGCCACAGATATCCAAGAAACTACCTGCCTCACAGCCATACAAATATCCAAGAAACTACTTGCTCCACGGCATACAGATATCCAAGAAACTACCTGCTCCACAGCATACAGATATCCAAGAAACTACCTGCTCCACAGCTTACACGGATATCCAAGAAACTACCTGCTCTACAGCTTACAGATATCCAAGAAACTACCTGCTCCACAGCGCTACAGGATATCCAAGAAACTACCTACTCCACGAGCTTACGGATATCCAAGAAACTACCTGCTCCACAGCGTACAGATATCCAAGAAACTACCTGCCTCACAGCTTACAGATATCCAAGGAACTACCTGCTCACGACGCTGGATATCCAAGAAGCTACCTATCCCACAGCTTACGGATATCCAAGAAACTATCTGCTCCACAGCAATACGAGATATCCAAGAGGCTACCTGCTCACGAGCCACGGATATCCAAGGAACTACCTGCTCCACAGCTACGGATATCCAAGAAGCTACCTGCTCCGCAGCTTACGGATATCCAAGAAACTACCTGCTCCACGGATTACACAGATATCCAGAACTACCTGCTTCACAGAGCACGGATATCCAAGAAACTACCTACTCCACAGCTTATAGATATCCAAGAAACTACCTGCTCACAGCATACGGATATCCAAGAAACTACCTGCTTCACGGCATACAGATATCCAAGAAACCATTTGCTCCACAGCTTACAGATAGCCAAGAAAACACTACATGCTCCACAGCTTACGGATATCCAAGAAACTACCTGCTCCACAGCATGTACGGATATCCAAGAACTACCTGCTCCACAGCACACAGATATCCAAGAAACTACCTGCTCCACAGCTTACTGGATATCCAAGAAACTACCTACTCCACGTAGCTTACAGATATCCAAGAAACTACCTACTCCACAGCATGCAGATATCCAAGAAACTACCTGCCCACGGCATACAGATATCCAAGAAACTACCTGCTCCACAGCATACAGATATCCAAGAAAATACCTTCTCCACAGCATACAGATATCCAAGAAACTACCTGCTCCACAGCTTACAGATATCCAAGAAACTACCTGCTCCACAGCATACAGATATGCAAGAAATTATTTATCCTAGAAAATATATTAACCTGGAAAACTAAATATTCTCGAGTGCATCGTTACCTGAGAAACTTCCTAACCTGGAGCGTACGGCTATCCAGATTTTACAACATGCAGATATCCAGGAAAATATTTATTCCGGTGGCCCGGCATGGCCAGGTGGGTTAAGGCGTTCGACTCGTAACCTGAGGATCGCGGGTTCGAATCCCCGTCGCACCAAACACGATCGCCCTTTCCGTGGGGGGCGTTATAACAGAACGGTCAATCCCACTATTCTTTGGTAAAAGAGTAGCCCAAGAGTTGGCAGTGGGTGGTGATGACTAGCTGCCTTCCCTCTAGTCTTACACTGCTAAATTAGGGACGGCTAGCGCAGATAACCCTCGTTTAGCTTTGCGCGAAATTCAAAACAAACAAACAAACCGTTTTCACTCAGGGAGAGATGGGATAGTTTTCAGAACTGAATTTATACCACAAATGAATTCTATGTAACTCCTCATAGGGAAAATGTTTTAATTTAACTCCTAGTTGGTAAAAAAGTATTACAGAAACTAACACAGAATTCACGAACACACAGTACAGCATCTGTTGAAATGAAAGTTCCAGAACTGTGAAAAACGTCTCTGTTAACTGGCCTCTTCGTCAGATAAACAAAATTTAATTACAAGTGGTGTTTCTCGTTGTGTGCGTGTGTGTCTTTTTCTCGATTTTATCCAAAACAGGGTAGCAACACTTAGATATTTCGTAAAAGGTTTGTTTTTTGTTTTGAATTTCTGCGCAAAGCTACTCGAAAGCTGTCTACGCTGGCCGTCCCTAATTTAGCGGTGTAAGACTAGAGGGAAGGCAGCTACTCATCACCACCTAACGCTAACTATTGGGCTATTTTTTTACTACAAGAATAATGGGACTGACCGTCACATTATAATGACCCGACGGCTGAAAGGGAAAGCATGTTGGGTGCGACCGGACTCGAAGACGCGACCCTCAGTACAGAGTCGAACGCATATAACACGCTTATGCCATTACCAGAATATTTTGTAAGAAAGAACGACCACCCTATGAAAGCTAATCTTTACAATAAAACTGGGAGCATTGCAACCTTCCCATGATTAATAGGTTTGTGTAGCGACAAACCATTTGATATCTAATAGCTTTTTCCGCGAAATTTGTTCTTCTTTAAAATACAAATTTTCTATTGGCTTATAAACCCATACTTGTTTACAGTATCCGATTGTGTTGAAAACATATTCAAAACTTAGCTTATAAATTAATACTTGTTTTACAGAAACTGAGTGTAGTGAAATTAATACATTTGTTACGCATTATTTGTATATTTACTTATAAACCCGTAGATGATTGTGTTTCAAACACACTAAAATTCGTAAAGTGAAACATGCCTGAACAATCTCTGAACTAAAAAAATATTACTATTTTTTTTTTTAACCGTATTTAACTATATGATAATATTGTATTATTTTACTCGGTAAAATGTTTTGTAGAATACGTACCTGGTGTTCGAGTTTAAATCAGTTGTTTACATGGGGAAGGTATATCTCCCAAAATTCTAAAATGCACGTAATTTCAGTAATGATTTATTTTCAACACAAATTTCGTCTGGTTTTTTTTTTTTATTCTAAAACATTAATATTTTCTCAGATTAACTAACAGAATATGAGTTTCGGTGGCTTTTGACAAATAATTTTCTAAACAACTCCGCCCAGCTAGTCAGATACAACGTCGACAAATATGGCCGCGTTCTTATCTACCAGAGTTGAATCCCTCTGTTACAGATATCCTGTTCCACAATCCATAGTCTCTTGTGTTTGCTGACTCATGATTAACAAAAGCTTAGAACCTGTGAGATCCATATAAGAAGCCTTAAACGCGCATACCATATACCACTGCTACGCGTAAGAGACAAAAAACGCAGCAACAGCAAGTGCCTTCTTAAGTCAAACGCGTATGCATGCACCAGGAATATCCATACAGAATCTGACTGGAAGGTCAGTAGTAAACAAATATGATAGAGGGAAGGTGACATTGGAGAAATGGAATTACGTGCCATAAAATTGCTGACCTGTTTGGCTGAATATACGTTTGTGTGTTAGTATGTGTCTGTGTATGTGCATTGCTACCTGTAGACATTTTTTACTGATACAGAATCTTAACTGATTTCCCCTGCCTTCAATCAAAATCACAAATGCGATACGCACGTATATTTTCTATCACTGTATAAGAGCAGGAACACTTACAATAAATAAACACTAATAAAGCACGTCAAAGATAATAAATTATTCAGCTGAAAGGAATATATATAAAGAGATTGTCTTTTAAACCGGAGTTTCTCTAACCAGTTTAAAACAGATAACGTTTCACATGAAAATTGATTATGTGTCATAAAGATATGGAGTATTATGCATGAATGACAATTTAGATTGTCATGTGCCACGTGCTTATCTGAAAATAAAAGTTATGCAACTGAAATAAGACATGGTTTCACTTTTAGGTATGTTTATATCTTT
>NC_134827.1:96873803-96918525 GCF_004210375.1 Tachypleus tridentatus | reverse complement strand
TTTAAGTTAATTTGGTTAATATTGGAAACAGCTGTAGAAATGTGATGACTGTCATCCAATTAATAAGAAAGTGTAAGAGCAATATAAAGCCTGTAAAAGTAAAACTAGCAATACTATGCCCAGTAGTAGTAGTGTAACCCAGTCTTGGCTTCCAGGAGTGAAATATCACACAACAAGTGTTTAGAAACCAGTAGAAATACTACGGCAACATTCATTGCTGAGAAGGGGTAAGAAGCCCAAAGTTGAAATAATCAAAACAGGATACTTGCTCTTCACACATGAGACCAACTCCGAACTATCCGATAACAATCAATACCAGTTTGTTCGACGGTTGAGGAAACGGTATCGCAGTCAGTGTTTGTACGGTTTAGAGTGAAGCAAGGTGGGTATTAGTCCAAGTTTGCGGCTGTATTTTGGGTCAACAAGGTCGATGTTCTACACGTAATTGATACGACTGGCAGCTATCTGATCAGTATATTGATTAACTGTATGGCAGCACGCAAACAAGATGTAATGGCTTGTATAAAGCAAAATACTCGTATATACGATACCAGAACATTGCCGAACCTTTATTTTTATTTTCTACTGTGTTTGATAATACTTTGTAAAGTTCACCAGCTACCTGTTGCTCTTTTATATGCATCGCTTGAGGTACCATATTTGTTTCCATTACTAACTGTTACATGTCACATTATTAACAGAAACCAAAATCTACATGCAGTCAGGTAGGCCTAACTAATGTAGGTGTGAACAAAGCGAGAGAAATTTTTTCAAAAAAAATGTTCAAAGGAAAGGTGGCGTTGTTGATATTTGATTTGGTTTATTTTGAACTTCGCGCAAAGCTACACGAGAGCTATCTGCGCTAGCCGTCCCTAATTTAGCAGTGTAAGACCAGAGGAAAGGCAGATAGTCATCAACACCCACCGCCAACTTTTGGGCTTCTCTTTTACCAACGAATAGTGGGATTGACCGTCACATTATAACGCCCCTACGGCTAAAAGGGCGAATGTGTTTGGTATGACGGGGATTAGAACCCTTGGATTACGAGACGAGTGCCTTAACCACCTGGCCATGCCGAGCCCGCTGTTGATGTGCTGTCATTCAATGTAACATATATTATAATTAAGAACCCTTAATTTTGTCAAATACAGAAA
Source organism: Tachypleus tridentatus (assembly GCF_004210375.1). Lineage (NCBI taxonomy): Eukaryota > Metazoa > Arthropoda > Merostomata > Xiphosura > Limulidae > Tachypleus > Tachypleus tridentatus. Next base: position 96,917,371 of record NC_134827.1, on the reverse strand, counting down.
AGTTAGTTTAATTAGGCTTGTAAATTAACGCTATTAGTAAATTTAAACATGAACCGTAGTCTGATTTGCGGTTTCACTTTTCATTTTTTTCACTTTCGTGTGTGAGAAAGCATACAGTATTCACTATATTCTATATATGACATCCTTTGTTTGTTTTAAAACAAAGATACATTGGGCTATCTACTGTGTTTACCACGGGAAATCGAACCCCGAAATTTAGTGTTGTAAGTCCATAAGCTTACCATTGTCCCACCGAGGAGCATGTGTGAGTCCATACACACATTTTTCACTCTGTTGGGAAAGTCACTGTAAACATCTCCCAATTTTAATCTCGTGCTCTCTGTTCAGGTCGTATGTGTGGAATAATAATTTCATTTTATAACGATTTTGACCGCTAATTCCATTTTACATAGATATTAAACATAACTGCCACTCTGATCTGTATCTAAAGACATTATAACGAATGATATAAATATGTCAAGTAGGAATATTGGAAAGATAACGGAAACACAGTAGCATTAAACTATTATAAAAAACACACATTAAAGTTGGGCTAAAGACAACAACAAAGCACGTATCGTGTTATTAGCAGCAGGTGACCAACTTGATGTTAAGACAACAACAAAGCACGTATCGTGTTATTAGCAGCAGGTGACCAACTTGATGTTAAGACAACAACAAAGCATGTATCGTGTTATTAGCAGGAGGTGACCAACTTGATGTTAAGAAAACAACAAAGCATGTATCGTGTTATTAGCAGGAGGTGACCAACTTGATGTTAAGACAACAACAAAGCACGTATCGTGTTATTAGCAGGAGGTGACCAACTTGATGTTAAGACAACAACAAAGCACGTATCATGTTATTAGCAGGATCTCTCTTTCTCGGCATGAAGATTTGGTCACTTAAGGCCCAAGAGGATCAGATGTGCCTCTTTCTCTCTTCAACATTATGGGTAATGTCGTTATACTTATTTCAAGGGGTTCACTGGCTCTGACTCCTTTTAAAGCGGCCCTGCCAGGTGGTTTTGGCACTCGACTCGTAATCCGAGGGTTGCGAGTTCGAATCCCCGTCCCACCAAATATACTCGTCCTTTTAGCCGTGAGGGCGTTACAATGTGACAGTCATTCCCACTATTCGTTGGTAAAAGAGTAGCCCTAGAGTTGAGGTGAGTGTTAATGACTAGCTGCCTTCTTTCTAATTTTACACTGCTAAATTAGGGACGGCTAGCGCAGATAGCTTTCGTGCAGCTTTGCGCGAAATTCAAAACAAACCAAACCTTTAAGGCTGCGTCCATGTAGGTAAATACGGTAACATTGATGGAAAAATACACAGTTTCTTCATTTGGATATGTAACACTCTACGCTGCGGCTCGGTTACATATAAACCCTTTCACTCTTATTAAAGTGAATGTAGTAAGTAGACAGCCTGTTTTTTATTTATATGTATACACATATATTTCTCAGGATAGAGGTGCTTAAAGCTGTCATCATCATATATACAGTAACTGTCAAATTCGTATAAGAAGTCCTATTTTTTGCGACACAATTTAGCGTACTACGTTGGAGTCTATCTTTCGTTGACATTACCGTGAATAAATTAATAGAAATTAAAAATATCTCTCCGCATGTCATTTCTATGGTTGCGCTACAAGATTGACAGTTAGATTAGTCCGACAAGAGTAATCCACTGGTCGTGTTGTGTGCTGTTAACTAGCTGTCTTCCCTTTAGTCTATCAGCTCAAAATTATAAACAGCTAGCGCAGATAACCCTAAACTCTGCGCGAAATCCAAACACACAGACAGAACTTTAATATGGCAAACCAAAAATACCGCCAGTAAAGTTTTGTTACTTTGTTTAAATGAAGTTATTCACATGTTTGGAGTACGAAAGAAGAACTTGTTTGATATTCAGTCGGCTGGTATATTTTTAACGACAATAATGCATTAACATTTACACTTTAAATCTCTCTCAGTATCTTACTATACGCTTTCCTCCACCTTTAGGTTACAAGTGTAATTTGGTTTTTTGCATTCGGAGTTGTAATGGGCCATTAAGCCACAAGTAGTTATTTTAGCACACATCCAGCTACTTTAGTGTTCTTTATCACGTTACTAGTCGACCTTTAATGAACCACAAGTACTGTTCAATCAGATTACACAGACAATTAGGCTTACTATATACAGTGACACAACTCAGACATGAGCGAATAACGGGAGCTTCAATCTAAATTCATTACCCGATATAGATAATTTGGTCGTCATTACACAATAGCATCCTGGAAATTTGATGAGCATAGTTACAAAATAAACGTAATACATAATCAGAAACACCCTCACCAACAAAAGTTGACCAAAAACAATTTACTTAATATATTTCGACGATTCCCTTTATTGTCCCTCTCACAATGATTCAGTCTGGTGGTGCGGCATAACCTGGTGGTTAGAACGCTCGACTCTTAACTTGAGGGTTGCGAGTTCGAATCCCACTCAATCGAACATGCTCGCCCTTTCAGCCATGACGGTCAATCCCACTATTCTTTGGTGAAAGAGTTGCCCAAGATTTGGCAAAGGGTGGTAATGACTAGCAGCCTTACCTCTATTTTTACACTGCTCAATTAGGGATTGTTAGTGCGGATAGCCCTCGTGCAGTTTTGCGTGATAGTAAAAACAAACTTGAATTACCTTGAATTTAAATTAAATATAAGAAGACAAAGTGTAACTCGGCGGTTAGAATGATGCGAGGTAGATATTCTTTAACCCCACTCTCAGCTGTGGGTGCGTTTGAAGAGTGACATTCAGTCCCATAATATACCCTCCAAGCCGGACAAAGCCCTTGCGGCGGTAGCTGTTAACTTTTTGCTTTATCTGTATGTCAGTAATTCAGATTTAATGATGACTATATCCAAACCTTGGAGACTTCAGGACAGGCGTTTAAACCGATGTAGAAACCATGTAAAAGAGCGAACTACAATTCAACTTTGATAAAACTAGTTATTCACGTATAGAGAAGAAAGGATTAACAGTTTGTTTTGAATTTCGCTCAAAGCTACACGAGGGCTATCTGCGCCAACCATCCACTGCCAACTCTTGGGCTACTCTTTAACCAATGAATAGTTGGATTTACCGTTACATTATAACGCTCCCACAACTGAAATGGTGCGCATGTTTGTTTGGTGGAACGTAGATTCGAATCTGCGACTTTCTGATTGTCACTCAAGCGCCCTAATCACCTCACCATTCTGGGTCGCGCTATAAGGAAGAAATGTTGGGTTACAAAAGTTTCAATCAGCTTGAGTTACGCAACGTACTAAGTAAAAATAGCTTATGGCACAAAATAGAATAACATCAAATTCTAGCCATGACACTACACACACAAACACACACACAAGAATAAAGAGAAAAGTTTCAAAGATATTACATCTTGTAATATCGTTAACTAGACACCATGGAAACATTCCATAAACAACTGTTTTTAAACACTCTGGTGGTATTTCAGTAATTGAAAAGTTGAAATAAATAATGATAGGTTAGATCCAGAAAGAAGACAAAATAAGAACAAATAAAAATGCAAAATAATTAGAAATAGCTGACTGTAATAATAACAGTTACAAAGATAAAACTACAACCAAGAGATAACTGAATTCAACAGATTATATCCAACAGAGATAAACCTTCTTCACTCTTAACACTGACAACCACATTAAAATGTGGAATGGTCAGGCTTATGTTGTATATTTTCTTTATAAAACCTATCGGATACTCTTCCCCCGCCCTCTAAACCAGTCACCATCAATTGGCTGCCGTAATATTTCCTAGTGACAGATATTTTCTTATGCCACCATTGGCAGAACCTAATGCTAGAAGTAACAAAGACAATCAAAGAAACCTTCTTTGAATAAGACGCTCCTGTGAGATGGATTTCACTATCACGTCCCTTGGAAAATCGGAATCATCCTTAATCTCACGACATGTGAAACTCAAACAGTCATCTGACATATCGTCAGATTAGTCTGTATTTGAGAGCTCAAGTGAAATAAATGTTCAGCATTCATACAGTCAGAAATACGTAAAGAGTATTGTTTTAATGGCCTTATTTGTAAAAAGAAAAGAAAAACAACACGAGAGACACAATGGTGTTAATGTTAGAGATTCATATTAGCATTGTTTTGGAAATAATCCGTTTCGAAAACGAATATGGCATGTTTTTCTGCAACCATTGGTCAGTGTACCAAAAAAGAGAAACTTCTTTCAAAATAAAAATTATATGCTATTTCAAGGCAAACTCAAGGTACAAGATATTAGAAAAGCATATGAAGTTATATTAGATACCACAAGGTGTCATTAAACAAAATGATTAACCAGCCAGGTCAGTGATCAATGGCCCCGATAAAGTTCATTCAGGCACGGTAATCCCTAATTTAGAACAGCTAACTAAAGGAAGATGGACAATGAGAAGTATCCGCTCCCCACACGGATCTCCTCAACCGAATAATGGTTTCACTGTCACTCTCGTAATGACTCTACAGATGACTGTAGAGCGTATTCAGCAATGCATCTTAGTTCAATCTCAAATGTTGAGTTCTTCAAAGCGACTACGCCCATTGAGCCACGCCTGACTACACAGTTGAAGTCAAACGTATACTCAGTTGATATTTGAGCTAATAAAGTAAAATAAAAAATTAGTTTAAAAAGATGTACATTTATATTCTTATCAATAATAATATTACCAGGTTTGGGTTATATTCTTATCAATAATAATATTACCAGGTTTGAGTTATATTCTTATCAATAATAATATTACCAGGTTTGAGTTATATTCTTATCAATAATAATATTACCAGGTTTGAGTTATATTCTTATCAATAATAATATTACCAGGTTTGGGTTGTATTCTTATCAATAATAATATTACCAGGTTTGGGCTATATTCGTATCAATAATAATATTACTAGGTTTGAGTTATATTCTTATCAATAATAGTATTACCAGATTTTAGTTATATTATTATCAATAATAATATTACCAGGTTTGGGTTATATTCTTATCAATAATAATATTACCAGGTTTGAGTTATATTCTTATCAATAATAATATTACCAGGTTTGAGTTATATTCTTATCAATAATAATATTACCAGGTTTGGGTTATATTCTTATCAATAATAATATTACCAGGTTTGGGTTATATTCTTATCAATAATAATATTTCCAGGTTTGAGAAAGCAAACCATAGATCCTTCGATCCACGTCTCGGAACGTTTATCACTAGACTACGTTCAGTGCTGCAATCTTTGAAAAGTTGTCATATATTTAAAAACATTTATATTTATATTGCATCTTACTCCTGTATGGCGAAGAAGACAAACTTTTTCAAGTTTCTGCTGAATTTGAATTTACAATAATGTTTGATTTAACTTTGTAATGAAGTATAATATTAGAAAGGGTGCTTCAATAGTAATGTTGTATTATAATCCATTATCGCCCAAAACAGAGGACCACTATCATTCCTTCTTTACATATACATTTTGAACTACTTATCATTATTAAATGGACAACGATGGCTTAGATGTTGAAGACATCATGCATTGATTTGTTTACGTCTTTGTTCTTTCTATATATATAAGTAAACGTTAAACAATTAGCTTAGCCAAAAGGGTTGGTAGCTTTAGTTTGATGTACCTTTGGAACTACACACAGTGTGATGTTAGCAGGTTGACTAGTCTATGTTATTTACATCATTTGTCTTTGTTACGTCGACAAGTACATATACAGCTAAGACTCTTTATCCATTAATTCCTGGAAAGGAAACTTGTGGTAAGTGTTCCACGTAGCACAGTCTTATGTTGTTTATAGCAGTTTTTATGGCTTCCATGTGAAAAGAGCAAATGTCCATTGAAAATAAATACGTCTTTGCGAATTGAAATCCAATAAAGCCCAGACATCTGTGGCATAAATAACAAAACATGAATATTTACTATCTGTGCTACAGATTAAATAAACATGAATATTTATCATCTGTGTTACGGATAACAAAACATGACTATTTACTGTCTGTGCTACAGATTAAATAAACATGAATATTTATCATCTGTGTTACGAATAACGAAACATGACTATTTACTGTCTGTGCTACAGATTAAATAAACATGAATATTTATCATCTGTGTTACGGATAACAAAACATGACTATTTACTGTCTGTGCTACAGATTAAATAAACATGAATATTTATCATCTGTGTTACGGATAACAAAACATGAATATTTACTGTCTGTGCTACAGATTAAATAAACATGAATATTTATCATCTGTGTTACGGATAACAAAACATGAATATTTACTGTCTGTGCTACAGATTAAATAAACATGAATATTTATCATCTGTGTTACGGATAACAAAACACGAATATTTACTGTCTGTGCTACAGATTAAATAAACATGAATATTTATCATCTGTGTTACGGATAACAAAACACGAATATTTACTGTCTGTGCTACAGATTAAATAAACATGAATATTTATCATCTGTGTTACGGATAACAAAACATGAATATTTACTGTCTGTGCTACAGATTAAATAAACATGAATATTTATCATCTGTGTTACGGATAACAAAACACGAATATTTACTGTCTGTGCTACAGATTAAATAAACATGAATATTTATCATCTGTGTTACGGATAACAAAACATGAATATTTACTGTCTGTGCTACAGATTAAATAAACATGAATATTTATCATCTGTGTTACGGATAACAAAACACGAATATTTACTGTCTGTGCTACAGATTAAATAAACATGAATATTTATCATCTGTGTTACGGATAACAAAACATGAATATTTACTGTCTGTGCTACAGATTAAATAAACATGAATATTTATCATCTGTGTTACGGATAACAAAACACGAATATTTACTGTCTGTGCTACAGATTAAATAAACATGAATATTTATCATCTGTGTTACGGATAACAAAACACGAATATTTACTGTCTGTGCTACAGATTAAATAAACATGAATATTTATCATATGTGTTACGGATAACAAAACATGAATATTTACTGTCTGTGCTACAGATTAAATAAACATGAATATTTATCATCTGTGTTACGGATAACGAAACATGACTATTTATCGTCTGTGGTATAAAAAAGGAAAAAAACAACATATATGACTGTTATAAGAAATATCAGGCTGTCTCTGAGAAAGTTCCGATAAACTTCAGCCCCCAAACACCCCCTTAATAGAAATCCTGGATCTCTTTAAGATTATTGACGCATAACTTCAAATGTGCCCAATGTAAAATATTCAGTTAATTGAGCTAAATAATTTTAATTATTATGACTGAATCAATTTTTATTAATTTTAGCAGCTCGTCTCTGGTGGAACCCTTAAATAAAAATATAAACGAGGGTAAGGAATTAAAGAAACGGTTCGAACTTCATAATCGTTTCAATGTTACCGCTTTAATTTCGTGAATGAACGAGCAAATCTGTAGCATATTACGAAAAGTCGACGCCAAACTGAAATGGCGCTGTCGATTGTGCCTATTTTGTGTCGGATATATGGTTTGTGAGCTGCGACTAAAAACAGCGAAAGAAGGCATTCAGAACCTATTATTAACATTAACCGTTAATCCTGGAATTGATAGGTACCTTTGAGACACATGTATGGCTATTAGATGCAAGAAAAAAAATGTGAGTACAAGCCCCTAAGTAGGGTATCTTCGTGGTTTTTAAACGTTTGATAGACATAATAATTATTTTATTTATGTATTTTTGGGCTTTTTTAAGGAGCAGTTTTCCTTTCTATAGTAAAAGGAATTGAATTATTTATACCTCAAATATGTTCAAAGTATTTCAGAGCCAATGTGTATTGATATTTCATTAGAACCACCACCAACTATCTTTTACACCTTCCAAGTTTGTCTAATCTTATTTCGCTATAAATGGCGATCTGTGCTAGCCCTCGAGTAGTTTTGTGCGAAATTCAAAAACAAACAAACTGATGGTAACATTTTCCTTGGTGGCACTTTCTACTATGAGAGTAACCATGTGGTACCTGGTAGCTACGAAGAACATCAAGATGGAGAGAAAAATGTTTTAGTTCATCCCAAACGTATACAGTCAGGCTGGGAAGGATGATGGTGGCTGTAGAAATATAACAGAAATAACGTCAAACAAAAACCGGACAATAACACCACAGTGGACTGTTGCATAGTGCAACAGGTGGGTGAGAACCATTGTGGGATGAGCACAACTGGCTGCCTTCTGAACATCATACACTATTCTAAAGGAATCAAAGAGGATAGTACTCCACACAAGAGCAGTTCACGCACCATTACAACATTTCGAGCAGTTTTTATTGTTGAAACAATAGAGCTCAAAACAGGATGTTGTTCGCTCACTTGACGGCCCCCCGCTAGTACAGCAGTATGTCTGTCTACGGATTTACAACGCGAAAATCAGGGGTTTGATTCCCCTCGGTGGGCTCAGCGGACAGCCCAATGTGGCTTTGATTTAAGAAAAACACACACACACACTCACTCACTAAACAGTCAACAGCAGTTGGTAGCACATTTGTGCTTAGTGCCACGTGATATTTGCTCTTGTTTGCTATTGTTGGGTAAATCTAATGTCAAATGAACATGATTCTGTAAGAGAGGCGCCTATTGACGTAAAAAAAACTCATTGTGGTTTAGATCATAAGACATTGTTTACTTTTGGTTGATCTAAAGGCAAATAATACTAAAATATTTAATTGCTGAGAAAAACAGTTCTTTGACATTGAAATAAAATGTTCTTTTATTCAACGGTTTGTTTGTTTTTTTTATTTCGCGTAAAGCTACTCGAGGGTTATCTGCGCTAACCGTTTCTAATTTTACAGTGTAAGACTAGAGGGAAGGCAGCTAGTCATCATCACCCACCGCCAACTCTTGGGCTACTCTTTTACCAACGAATAGTGGGGATTGACCGTCTCATTATTACGCCCCCATGGCTGAAAGGGTGAACATGTTTGGTGCGACCGGGATTCGAACTCGCGACCCTCAGGTTGGGAGACGAACTCCTTAACCCACTTGGCCATGCCGGTCCTTTTATTCAACGCACTACAGTTAAACCTTATTTCAGACGATTGTCATCTTTTGTTCAAAATACGCGCATTTAAATACGTTTACTGTTTTGTAACGAATATATTTGTAGCTAAATTCTGCTTATATGCATCGCTTGTCTTCCATTTAATCAAAAGCAGTATGAGCGGTTGTACATCAGCTCTTTTCACGTCAGCTTAAGTTCGTTTATTCCGTGTAGACTGGATGCATAGAACACTTCCGTCCAAACACTAGTATTATGAGGTGAGCAAAACCTGTTCCATAGTCCAATAAGTAAAATAAATTATAATCAGATCAGAACCAACACACATACTTACGTGTCCTTTGGTCAACTTATGAAAAACGTTCCGGATACCTCCTTTCTGCTGCGAGAGTGCGCGAAATACTTTGTTCACAGAAGGAGCCAATGAGAATCGATATGAGAAAATACTTAACGTGCCATTCTGCAATTTGTTAGTGGTTCGGATTTTTTTTTTGTTGAATCTATCCCAATACGTCAAATAATTAAAGTGATTTAAAATTTATCACGGTTTGGTTTATTTTGAATTTCGCGCAAAGCTACACCTAATGAATATTTCCAGTTCATATATCTTTTTTTATCGTCAGTACCATTAGTTCACCCCATCCTTATTTTATAATTTTCTTATAGAACTGTCTTATTAGTGTTTTAGTATGTATCAAGGGTTAACAAGAACCCCCTATCCAGACCATACAATATACGACAATGTTGAAAACGGTTTTGTTTTTTTTTGGTTTTTTTCATTTCGCGCATAGCTATTCGAGGGCTATCTGCGCTAGCCGTCCCTAATTTAGCAGTGTAAGACTAGAGGGAAGGCAGCTAGTCATTACCGCCCACCGCCGACTCTTGAGCTACCATTTTTATCAACGAAGAGCGGGATTGACTGTTACTGTATAACGCCTCCACAGCTGAAAAGGCGAGAATTTTCGATGAAAGGGATTCCAACATGCGACCCGCAGATTGGTAATCGAACGCAAAGATACGCCAGGCCGTATTTATTGTTATGTATTTTAGAACAAAGTACCGAAGGCTAACCAAACGTGAATTTATAAACAAAAAACGTATGGTTAAATACTTACTTGTACCATCGAAAGAAGCAGTTGACAGAAGAAAGGAAAAACTTTCTCCAATCTTGTATGGTTTCACTTTAAATTTATGCTTTTTCTTTATTGATTAATATTTCATAGTAGCGAATATTCACTAGTTCCGTTTTGGTTTGTTTTGAATTTCGCGCAAAGCTAGCAGTGTAAGACTAGAGGGGCGGCTGCTAGTCATCACCACCCACCGCCAACTCTTTTACCAACGAATAGTGAGATTGACCGTCACATTATAACCCCCCCCCACGGCTGAAAGGGCGAGCATGTTTGGTGTGACATGAATTCGAACCCGCGACTCTCATATTACGCGTCGAGTGCCTTAATCACCTGGCCATGCTGGGCCCGTTCCGTTTTGAATTTATATAGAAAAAACTAGGCTTAGCACTGGGATGACAATCATAATAAGTGTTTTTATTTGTCCATAAAGTCATTGCCGTTTTCTGAAATGTGATTAGCTTATTCTAACCCCTCGTCAAATACGTCATTTTGCCGATACAACCGTTACAACTCGTATTAATTCCTCATCAAATATTTAAGTCTTCACGTCACAATATTGACAAACTTGTACAGAACGTTCAATAAAAACGTCATCTAGCCATCACACTGCTAATTAACTCTCGTGTTGATCCCTTTTCAAACACCATATATCATCTTATGCAGTTCATGGACTATATGGTTACGTCAGCAACTCCTGCCTTCCAGTCTGAAGGCTTATAACGCTAAAAACTGGGTTTCGAAAACTGTGCTGAGCACAGCACAAATGGCCCGTTATGTAGTCTTAAAAATAAACACATAAAAAACGACTCCAAGGGCTCAACTTTAGCCATTACTAAATTTGAACTGCTGACCAGACAAAAGACAACCAGACTGCATTCCCTGCCAATACGATAAGTGAAGAGAATAAAACCTCTGGTCTTACGATCCGCAGCCCGTGAAGCTGACCACTTAGCACCACCTATGTTTTCCGTAAATCTCTTATTTAGTGCAACTGGATATGGATTTTTTGTACAAGTGTAAAAAAATTACGATTACAACTAAGTGTTTTTGTTTTGTTTTGTTTTGTTTTGGTTTTTACTGGAGTAGAACATAGTATTTCAGGATGTTTTGATTCTTTGTTTGTTTCTTTTTAAAGAAGAAATTAACTTTGCAATAACATTTCTTGGACTTTCTCTTCAAAGTTTTAAATTAAAAAGGAAAATATTTAACAAATATAAAACGTTTTTGAAAACGTAGGTACCTTGGTATTACGACTCTTAGAACAGAAGTTCAACTTTAATGTATTTATAAGAACGTCAGTTGATCGAGCAGCATTTTTGCTTAGTCAATCAACAGCTTTACCTTAACTCAGGGTTACTGAAGATGTTCCATCGAAACCGGCTTGAACCGGAGAATACAATCACTTTTTTAAAATAGTTTTCTCACCAGAAGTAAGTAAAAGAAATACAGATCACAATATTATTGTGTATTCCAGGAAAACTGGATTGTTTTATCTAAAAAAATTTTAAAGCATTGGAAATTTGATAAAATGTGATTTGGTGCATTTGTTAAAACTTTTGTTACCCAGGTCACTGGTTATTCTGGGTCATATTGTTACCCGAGAAACTATTCGATCTACGGCATGTAGTTACCCAGAAACTACTTACATTTTGTTAAGCATAATTATCCAAATTTTTCTTTTATTCTGGAGCGTACAGCTATACAGAATACTACAACGTACAGTCATCTAGAAAAGCCCTCCACTGGAAGTCTGCGGACTTCCACACTTAAAAACCGGGCTTCGATACTCGTGGTGGGCAAAGCACAGATAGCCCATTGTGTAGCTTTGTGCTTAATTCTAAACAAACAAACAAAACAAACATCCAGAAAAATTATTAATACTGCAATACAGTTATCCAAGAAACTACCTGCTCCACAGCTTACAGATATCCAAGAAACTACCTGCTCCACAGCTTACAGATATCCAAGAAACTACCTGCTCCATATCTTACAGATATCCAAGAAACTACCTGCTCCATATCTTACAGATATCCAAGAAACTACCTGCTCCACAGCTTACAGTTATCCAAGAAACTACCTGCTCCACAGCTTACAGATATCCAAGAAACTACCTGCTCCACAGCATACAGATATCCAAGAAACTACCTGCTCTACAGCATACAGATATCCAAGAAACTACCTGCTCCACAGCATACAAATATCCAAGAAATTATTTATCCTAGAAAATATATTAACCTGGAAAACTAAATATTCTCGAGTACATCGTTACCTGAGAAACTTCCTAACCTGGAGCGTACGGCTATCCAGATTTTACAACATGCAGATATCCAGGAAATTATTTATTCCGGCGGCCCGGCATGGCCAGGGGGGTTAAGGCGTTCGACTCGTAACCTGAGGATCGCGGGTTCGAATCAAACCCGTCGCACCAAACATGCTTGCCCTTTCAGCCGTGGGGATTCCCCTCGGTAGTACGATGTGGCTTTTATGTAAGAAAACACACACACACACACACACACTTTTCATAAACTGGAAGACCTGAAAACTATTACCCACTGGGTTATTGATAAAGCATGATGTCTTTATATTGCTAGGGAAACCTTAAGTTCAGAACATATTCAAATGATTTGTTATCGAGTTTATTTGAAGACGATTTTTACCAGCTGTCGCCAAACGGGTTTTTCTTTTCGTCAAAACTGATTGAATCACGTTAAAGAAAATCCACATTCAAAACCAAAATATAAAATTACTTTAATTAAAAGCCATTATTTAACGGGTAATGCTTAATGAAGAATAGTTCGACTGACTTATAGAAGGCCAGGTGTGGCTCAAATTTTGGTGTCTTATCTGCTGATCAGAGGGTTCGGGATTCGAGAAGGTATAATGATGAATACTGTGCACACTTTCAGCTTTGTGTGCGTCGTAAAAGTAACAATTAGTACTGTTATTCTATTCAGAAAACAGAAAAATACATGCTTTAGCTATAGGTGATGCTGTCTGATAGGTAGTTTAAAATTGAAGACTGATATACCTGAACTCTGTATGCCTCTGACATATAAGGTGTCGGTTTTGGTTGAAGTTTCCGTTTCCACTCGGCCCGACATGGCCAAGTATGTTAAGACGTTCGACTCGTAATCCGAGGGTCACGGGTTCGAATCCCGGTCGCACCAAACATGCTCGCCCTTTCAGCCGTGGGGGCGTTATAACGTGACTGTCAATCCCACTATTCTTTGGTAAAAGAGTAGCCAAAGAGCTGGCGGTGGGTGGTGATGACTAGCTGCCTTCCCTCTAGTCTTACACTGCTAAATTAGGGACGGCTAGCGCAGATAGCCCTCGTTTAGCTTTGCGCGAAATTCAAAGCAAACAAACAAACCGTTTTCACTCAGGGAGAGATGGGATAGTTTTCAGAACTGAATTTATACCACAAATGAATTCTATGTAACTCCCCATAGGGAAAATGTTTTAATTTAACTCCTAGTTGGTAAAAAAGTATTACAGAAACTAACACAGAATTCACGAACACACAGTACAGCATCTGTTGAAATGAAAGTTCCAGAACTGTGAAAAACGTCTCTGTTAACTGGCCTCTTCGTCAGATAAACAAAATTTAATTACAAGTGGTGTTTCTCGTTGTGTGCGTGTGTCTTTTTCTCGATTTTATCCAAAACAGGGTAGCAACACTTAAATATTTCGTAAAAGGTTTGTTTTTGGTTTTTGAATTTCGCGCAAAGCTACTCGAAAGCTGTCTGCGCTAGCCGACCCTAATTTAGCAGTATAAGACTAGAGGGAAGGCAGCTAGTCATCACCACCCACCGCCAACTCTTGGGCTACTTTTTTACCAAAGAATAGTGGGACTGACCGTCACATTATAATGACCCGACGGCTGAAAGGGAAAGCATGTTGGGTGCGACCGGGACTCGAACCCGCGACCCTCGGATTACGAGTCGAACGCCTTAACACGCTTGGCCATGCCGGGCCTATTTTGTGAAAGAACGACCCACCTATGAAAGCTAATCTTTACAATAAAACTGAGAGCATTGCAACCTTCCCCATGATTAATAGGCTTGTGTATGTGACAAACCATTTGATATCTAATAAACTTTTCCGCGAAATTTGTTCTTCTTTTAAAATACAAATTTTCTATTGGCTTATAAACCCATACTTGTTTACAGTATCCGATTGTGTTGAAAACATATTCAAAACTTGCTTATAAATTAATACTTGTTTACAGAAACTGAGTGTAGTGAAATTAATACATTTGTTACGTATTATTTGTATATTTACTTATAAACCCGTAGATGATTGTGTTCAAACACACTTATAAAATTCGTAAAGTGAAACATGCCTGAACAATCTCTGAACTAAAAAATATTACTATTTTTAACCCACGTATTTAACTATATGATAATATTGTATTATTTACTCGGTAAAATGTTTTGTAGAATACGTACAATTGTTCGAGTTTAAATCCAGTTGTTTACATGGGGGAAGGCATATCTCCCAAAAATTCTATAAAATACGTAATTTCGTACGATTTATTTTCAACACAAATTTCGTCTGGTTTTTTTTTTTACATTCTAAAACATTAATATTTTCTCAGATTAACTAACGAATATGAGTTTCGGTGGCCTTTTGACAAATAATTTTCTAAACAACTCCGCCCAACTAGTCGAATACAACGTCGACAAATATGTGCGCGTTCTTATCTGCCAGAGTTGAATCCCCTCTGTTACAGATATCCTGTTCCACAATCCATAGTCTCTTGTGTTTGCTGACTCATGATTAACAAAAGCTTAGAACCTGTGAGATCCATATAAGAAGCCTAAAAAAAACGCACACACACACAACCGCTACGCGTAAGAACACACAAAAAAAACAACAACAGCCAAGTGCCTTCTTAAGTCAACACGTGTATGCACTAGGAATATCCATACAGAATCTGACTGGAAGGTCAGTAATAAACAAAATATGAAAGAAAAGGGGCGTTGACATTGGAGAAATGGACGCACGTGCCATAAAATTGCTGACCTGTTTGGCTGAATATACGTTTGTGTGTTAGTATGTGTCTGTGTATGTGCATTGCTACCTGTAGACATTTTTTTACTGATACAGAATCTTAACTGATTTCCCTGCCTTCAATCAAAATCACAAATGCGATACGCACGTATATTTCTACTCCTGTATAAAACAGGAACACTTACAATAAAAAAAACACTAATAATGACGTCACAAAGATAATAAATTATTCTAGCTAAAAAGGAATATATATTAAAGAGATGTCTTTAAACCGGAGTTTCTCTAACCAGTTTAAAACAGATAACGTTTCACATGAAAATTGATTATGTGTCATAAAGATATGGAGTGATTATGCATGAATGACGAATTAGTTGTCATGTGCCACGTGCTTATCTGAAAATAAAAATTATGCAACTTGAAATAAAGATAAACATGGGCCCTACTTTACATTTGTATTTTATGTCTTTTGTCGGTTTCAAAATTTCGCCAAAAATACTCGAGTATTATCTGCGCAAAGCCGTTCCTTATGTTGAACCAACAGAGCAGAAGGCAAGCAGCTAGTTAACAACTCTCACCACCAACTCTTGTCTGTCATTCCTACAGCAGTGGAGTACGTTTTTGCAACAACGGGTCGCAAACTATGAATCATGTTATTCGCAGTCCGGGTATGAAACTAGGAAAAAAATCTCTAAAAGTGAAATTCTAAGATTTCACAGCAATATTTCCAATAGTGGACCTCTTTCGGAACGTATAAGTGCGGTTTCCCTTTAAAATACTCGTTGTTTGTTTGTTTGTTTTTAAATTTCGCGCAATGCTACTCAAGGGCTATCTGCGCTAGCCGTCCCTAATTTAGATTTGAGGAAAAGCAGCTAGTCATCACTATCCACCGCCAACTCTTGAGCTACTCTTTTACCAACGAATAGTGAGATTGACCGTTTCATTATAACGTCCCCACGTCTGAAAGGGCAAGCATGTTTTGTGAGACGGGGATTCGAACCCGCGACCCTCAGATTACGAGTCGAGCGCCTTAACCCACCTGGCCATGCTGGCCAAACTACTCATTGTATAAATCCTAAAATCTAAACGTACTAAACTGAACTAACAAAAGATCAGAATAACTAATTTACATTTAATCCTGACCTTCGAGAGTAGTAGAGTAAACCTCCAATGAAAAGCTATTTTGCAGCAGAACAGGCTGGGAGAATGACGTCATACAAATTATGAGTCATCAGTCTGGCATGTAAACAAACAAACTGTTGCCGCATGTTAACCAATAAAAGTGACGCCACCAGATATTAATTTACGGAAATATTTACCAAGAAAGAAACACTCGGAGGAATTCATCATGTCTTTAAAGACGACTTCTTTAAGTAATATGTAATTTTACGAGTAGAAACAAAACAGATATTTTAAAACTTATAGAATTAATAAAAGTGAGACGCTTAACCTTAATTTAAAAAATGACATAAGGTAAACGTCAGATACTGAACAAAAACGACAGATGTTTCTGTTTGTGTTTTTACCAAAAACACACACTTATATTATTAAAAGCTATATAATCACAGGTGAAAGGCTACTGACTTGCGACGCATTCGTTTTTTGAGAAAGTTTTACTTTATTCGTTGGCCCGGCATGGCCAAGCGTGTTAAGGCGTGCGACTCGTAATCTGAGGGTCGCGGGTTCGCACCCCCGTCGCGCCAAATATTCTCGCCCTTTCAGCCGTGGGGGCGTTATAATGTTACGATCAATCCCACTATTCGTTGGTAAAAGAGAAGCCCAAAAGTTGGCGGTAGGTGGTGATGACTAGCTGCCTTCCCTCTAGTCTTACACTGCTAAATTAGGGACGGCTAGCACAGATAGCCCTCGAGTAGCTTTGTGCGAAATTCAAAAACAAACAAACTTTCTTGGTTAACGCTATGCACTTGATTCACAACCTGAAACGACTTTTGTATTTCTCGTTTCGTATGTGGGTTTAACGAATATTTTTCAACACATATAAGCACGGGTAGAATTGCTGGAGTCGTTTGTAGAAAGACAATGAACAGAGAGAAAACAATAATGTCTCTGTTTTTGCTATTGATTTTTGTTTAACTTGGGGGAAATAAAAAGATGGCGCTTTCACAGAATTAGTAACTTCTTAGTTTTGGAATTCTCTGCTGATAATGACGTGTGTGTGACGTATCAAATTTCGAAATCTTATCACTCACAGCGAAACTTTCAACATTGTAAAGATCTTTTGTTTGCTACATAAATACACATGGTAAGTGTGTAATGTTTTATAACTTGTCGTGTTTTGATTTTTGACGGGCTTAACGTTATAATGGTACACTGGCAGATTTTACTGGGACAATGCTATCTATTTAGTGGGCCCGGCATGGCCAAGTGGTTAAGGCACTCGACTCGTAATACGAGAGTCGCGGATTTGAATCTCTGTTACACTAAACATGCTCGCCCTTTCAGCCGTAGGAGCATTATAATCTAAAATCAATCCCACTATTCGTTGGTAAAAGAGTAGCTCAAGAGTTGGTGTAGATGGTGATGACTAGCTAGCTGCCTTCCCTCTAGTCTTACACTGCTAAATTAGAGACGGCCAGCGCAGATAGCTCTCGTATTTTACACAATAGACGACAGCTATCTGATGATGGCCCCACCAGTGGTCTAAACGTTGTAACCAAGTTAAACAAAAAACAAACATGAATAACCCCTTAAAACGCTGTACCTCTCGACTTTTATTCAGAGTATATGGAGGATTTTTTATTCGCGCTGCAGAAAGTAATCGCAAGAGGCTGTCTGTTTTCGAAACAGTCTCGTGAAGTTGGGTCTGGGACAGTCGCGAAACGTTTTTGTGATTTTAGGACAACCATGAAAATTTATTATAGTTTTTAAACATTGGCCCGGCATGGCCAGGTGGCTAAGACACTCAATTCGTAATCCGAGGGTCGCGAGTTCGAATCCCCGTCACACCGAACACATTCGCCCTTTCAGCCGTGGGGACGTTATAATGTGTCGGTTAATCTCATTATTCTTCGATAAAAGAGTAGACCAAGAGTTAGCGGTGGGTGATGATGATAAGATTTACACTGCCAAATTAGAACGGCTAGCGCAGATAGCCCTCGTGTAGCTTTGCGCGAAATTCGAAACAAACAAACTTTAAAAGCTTTTCATGCATCGATACAGAACGCAGCACATTCAGAGCTCAAAGTGATTATCACTCAATATCTTATGTTTTATTAGTAAACAAAACATGTTGATCGTTCATTTGCTTTAAAGTGCAAATCTAAATAATGAATTATCGTCGCTATGTTCCTGGCAGGTATTGAATCCAGATTCTTAGCGTTGTAAGCTTGCAAAGTTCTCAATGAGTCACCGACTTCAAAACCCAAGAATTAATTCTAGAATTATTAGAATTAGGACTATGATCCGTAAGAATCCAATAGGTTTCTTTAAACACAATTTCCTAAACTATTTATGCACAAAATTGCTTGCGAATTCGAAGCTTTGTACATTATAAGGTTTTGAATAAAATATATTTTAGTCACAATGAAAATTTAAATGTAAATGTCCTCAATGTTGAGATTATCGCAGTTACTACTTCTGGGGGTTTCTGTGTATTTCACACATAAAATTCAGAAATGTCACCAAATTTATGGTCAGTTCTTTCAATTGAGTTATGTAACGTTTCAGTAGCTTGAGATATAAACAAAGAAATTAAATTTTATCTATCGCCATCAGCCGTCCAAGTTCATTTTACTTCATAATAACCAAACATATACTCCAAAGTAATTCCTCCATTAGGGTATGACCTAGTTGTTGGCGTGTCGGGCTGTGTATCGGATGTTCCAAAAGTCTGAGTCTGACATTAGCTGCAGAACAAGCTTCACCATTTCAGTTCTGGTCATGTTAAAACATGTGATGGATAATCCAGCTTTAAATCTTACATATAACAGTCTAAATAAAACACAACAGGTATTTTGTAATGTTTCACTTCACTTGGTTGGTAAGTAAAGAAGATGGTTCACGATCTCTGCTATCGATACAATTACTTCTTGTTTTGTATGGTAACTCAGGTTATGGACTATTGTTCTGTGGTACAGTTCTCATTGTATGGTAACTCAGGTTATGGACTATTGTTCTGTGGTACAGTTCCCATTTGAAACAGAATTGTCGGGAAATGTCTCCAAGATGTTCTTTGTTTCCATCTTGCGGAGATACAGACAGTTGACTTGATCACGTGGAAAGATACTCACCGGAAATTGACAGGAAATGTTTGTTTATATGGAGTAGCCATTATCGATATCCAATACATACGATAATGATACTTCCTCGTGGTACAGTTATCTGTGGTAATCACAAGTTAACATCGACATTTTCCCTATATCTATTCTCCGAATGTTAAAGTTACCATTATGAAAATTTTTCGTGACATGCTTTGTACCATGTTAGAAACATCACGTTAATAAACTGCCAGGATGTTTACTATCTGCTCTATGTACTTCGTCCAATAAGATTAAATACATGTATTATTCACATGATTACTACTCGTGCATCTTCCGACTGTTAGTCTGTTATTTCGCTATATACTCTGTGGGAAGCTTGTATCACTTTTTTGAAAACTTAAATGTGTGTACAAATTAGCCTGTATACGGTTCCAAGGCAGATGCATACCTTAGTTGCAATAAAACGTCATATGTTTATATAACTTCTTGTAACAAGCTGTTTAGCTCTCTTCACTAACTGTACTGAGTGATTGGTTGCAACTGGTCGTGGAGTATCCTGCCTTGTTCTTGGATTACCTCTTGTAACACACTAACTCTCTTCAGTAACTGTGGTGAGTGATTGGTAGCAACCGGTCGTGAAGTATCCTGCCATTTTCCTACATAAATCATCTTTTTTTTTCTTCACGTTTTGCTACTAGGGATCTACACTATAGACATCACTTCCTTCGGAATGCAAAACTTTAGTACTTTGCATGTTTTTATACTCGTATCAGAAAGTCCTGTAACATAACCTTCCTAGAATGGACGAAATTTCGGCACCATCTATATCTACGAAATAACCACATTTCAACGGAGATACAACAAGAGGGTAAGAGCTTTTAACCTCCATAATCATAGACCAAGAGAATGATCTAGGACAACGTATTTGGATGTAATATTTGTTGCCATATTTTGAAATATTTGTTTATATAAAATACCAGGCGAAACAAACATAGGAACAAAACTACACATCAAAACTGGAAATAAAGTTCAAAGTTACATGGCCACAATCAGATTGGACTTAGAGGTCAGAATTTCCCAGACTCACCTTACAGATGAAGACTCAAGTAAAATACACGTTGAAACTTGAGAACGCAACTTTGCTGTAATTCATTAGTTTTTATTATATGTGTTTGTTGTTGTACTCCGCAGCTGAAAATAGTACGTAATCATCAGCCATGACACATTAAAATGTTATTACTCATACAAATATGAGAAACTGAAGCTTGCTCTGTTTACATATAATTACAACTAGTAAAAGATGTGTGTTACTCACTGCTTCCACAAAAACATCTCCGACTTTCTGCTTGGTATCCCAGTTTGTCAAACGCTGTCGAAGTTTCTCTAAGAAGCTCTCGTGATGTGCGAGAATTTCTGGTATTTGGAGAAAAATGTCATTGACGAGGCTTGGTTCTATCACACCCATGTACTCAGAACTTTTAAGAGGTTTCATATATTTCTGCAAATAAAATGTATTAATTTTATTATAATTACATATTGAATGTCTACATTTCTGGACAAATAAAATTGTTTCACTACGAATATGCTCTTTGTTTGTATTTTAACACTTGAAAACTCAATGGACGAAGCCTCGAAAAGTTAACTGTTAGTGTGGAATTGTACGAATGACGGGTTAATAAATCTTTCAAAATTTACTTTTGTTCAACTATAAATGGCCCGGCATGGCCAGGTGATTAAGGCACTCGACTCGCAATCCGAGGGTCGCGGGTTCGCATCCCTGTCGCGCCAAACATGCTCCTCCTTTCAGTTGTGGAGGCGTTATAATGTGACGGTCAATCCCACTATTCGTTGGTAAAAGAGTAGCCCAAGAGTTGGCGGCGGGTGGTGATGACAAGCTGCCTTCCCTTTTGTCTTACACTGCTAAATTAGGGACGGCTAGCGCAGATAGCCATCATGTAGCTTTGCGCGAAATTAAAAATAAAATAAATCTACTATAAATTATTATTCTAAACGAATGTCATCAGCTGTTGAAGACAAGTGAGAGTTTCGTCAAAAGTTAATAATCTATAAAAAAGACACGTTACACTTTTTATAATATCCCTGAAACATGTTTTTCAGTCACAGTCACTCTATGTGGATGATTATCGTGTGTTTGGTTAAGATGTAAAAAACTTTACCACTCTTAGCCTTCAATGAAAATATCATTCAAATATATGTTTGTATAGAATGAAGCGCAAAGCTACACAATAGGCTATCTGTGCTCTGCCCACCACGGATATCGAAACCTGAATCTTATGAATGTGAGTCCCCAGAAATACTGCTGTGCCCCTGGGGAGCCATGCTAAGTGAGGAAAGTGGCTCCAGTGTCGCCGATGTCACCAGAAAAACAAATTGAACAATGGAAAATATTATTTTCATCTCTTTTGAATACACATGGCTTGTTATTGTAGCTACAAAGTATTGAGATTTATCAATGATCATTTTGTTGTAATAAAAGCCGGAGTATTACAGTTTTAATTGTGATTTCGATAAAGCTTCAGCAACCAAATACATTAGCTAGACTACTTATGTTCTGCGATTAACTCTCACGTTTACTTATTTACTTATTTCTACACATACGTATCTATTTACTCTCTCAGGTACTTGAATCACCTATTTACGTACATTCTATTTACTTACTCACAGACTTACTTCATCACATACTTATCTCGCCTATTTACTTACTCACAGACTTACATACTCCATCACATACTTATCTTACCTATTTACTTACTCAGACTTACTTACTCCATCACATACTTATCTTACCTATTTACTTACTCAGACTTATTTCTTCACATACTTTCCTCACCTCTTTACTTTATTACAGACTTACTTCATCACACACTTATCCCAGCTACTTTCTTACTCACAGACTTACTTCATCACACACTTATCCCAGCTACTTACTCACAGACTTACTTCATCACTTTTGTATCTGACTTCTACTTACTCACGGACTTATCATCATCACACACTTATCCCAGCTACTTGCTTATCACACGGACTTGGCTTCTCATCACACGCACTTATCATTTCTTGCTTTCACCGGACTTAGCTATCGTCGCAATCCATCATTTCTTGCTCACGGACTTGGCTTTAATCGCACGCCCTTATCCCGGCTACTTTCTTACTCGGACTTATTTCACACACTTATCCAAGCTACTTGCTCACCGGACTTGGCTTCGTCACGCACTTTTATCCCAGCTACTTCTTATTTCAATCTGGACTTGTACAAATCACGCACTTATCCCGACTACTTACTTTATCTGGACTTCACAGATTCTACTGTCACATGCTTGCATCAGGGACTTTCACAAACTTCGTTCACGCACTTATCTTAGCTTGTCACTACGGACTTGGCTTTATCGCACACTTATCGGCTACTTTCTTTACTCTACAGGACTTATTTCACGTCACACTTATCCAGCTTACTTTACTCACAGACTTACGTCACACACACTTATCCCAGCTACTTGCTTGCTCTGGACTTACTTCATCGCACACTTATCCCAGCTACTTACTTACTCACAGACTTACTTCATCACACACTTATCCCAGCTACTTACTTACTCACAGACTTATTTCATCACACACTTATCTCAGCTACTTACTTACTCACAGACTTACTCCATCACTAACATACTTACCTGCTCCCTTATTCCTTTTTTCACTCATCTCACATATTTATTCACTTCTAAACCTACCTATTCCCACGGCATGCTAAACACAGGCCACGTCCAGTACATCTAAGACTTCACTTGTAAATTATTTATGAATTTACTAACGCCTAAGACTTCACTTCAAAAATCTGTGAAAATTCCTTCGGTTTAAAATATAATAAAAATTATATATTTGTATGTCTATCAGTACTGTTATATTGATACTTTTAAATAAATATCCAATGTATTTTTTGTCCCTGAAAGTTATTCACATCCGTACTTAAGTTAAGCTGTAGTTAAGCGCAAAGCTACAAAGTTGGGTTCTCTGTGTTCTACCAACCATTGGTATCGAAACCCAATTTCTAGCGTTATTAGTCCACGGACTCACCGCTGTGCCACTGAGAGGCACACATGTGCACGATTTATATAGTATATAATAGCATACAGTTTGACTGCTTAAATGGTAGGTGCCTGTAATTTCAAAATAATAATAACGTAAGCGGTTAAGTTTAAAATACATCCGCCTATTTATTAAAAGAATTGGTTTGGTTTGAACTTCGCCCAAATCTACACGAGTGCTATCTGTGCTAGCTATCCCTAATTTTGCACTGTAATATTAGAGGGAAGGCAGCTAGTCATCACTACCCACCGCAAACTCTTGGGCCACTCTTTTACCAATGAATAGTTGGATTAACCGTCACATTATAACGCCCCCACGACTGAAAGGGTGAGCATGTTTGGTGCTACGGGGATTTGAACCCGCAACCCTTAGAATACATGTTTGAGTGCTGTAACCACCTGGCCAATCTTTTGTCTTCTTTTACTGTATGAGTTGAATGATATAGTAATAATCACTTCACGCAACGGATGTTAAACTATATTTTTGCCATGTAATTAAATCCTAATCTCTCTCAGATCTATTTATATCACAGTAGACCATCAAAATAAGCTATTTAGTGCTACAACGGTTATCTTTAAAGTTCGGTCCCGTGGCACGCGATTTTTCTCTTGAAGTGTCAGTCGGCGTTTTTGAAAATTAAGCGTGGACGTGACAGTCGCTTTTAGATAAGAACGATTACTCAGCTCGTTTATTTTCTTCCTTTTTATCTGTGTAATATGACGTATTTATCATGGCAACCACGTCAGATATTATGTCACCGTAATTACAGCGTCTGCAAAAAAAAAAAAAAAAAAGTAGTCACGTGCGTCTGACTTGCTAGTGATTGGACTAATCCTTCTAAATAGCGATATATTCAAGAAACGTGTCACTAGTGTTTCAACCCCAATATCGCTAGTTTTTCGCTCCCAAATTATTGCTACTTACGTGTAGATTCGAAACTTCACCATTTAGAGGTACTTCAAACTTTGATGGGCCATTTATCAAACAACTCCACTTACAAAGTTGACTACATTAAAATTAATGGTCAGTTGAATGATGAAACGCTCAGTTATTCCTAACAGAAGATTCGAGTCGAAGTAGAAAACAGTTAGAAACAAAGAAGAAATAAGATTTACATGAGCACGTGCAGGAGAATGTGCCTCAAACACTTGCTAGGTAGCCACACCTTCAATATTTTAAAATGTGTATCACGTGACCAGTTGAACTACTCGCCAGTCAAATTATTTTTAAAATCCCCAACTTCAAAAATCTTTTCTGTTTTTATGTGAACCAGTAAAAGAGAATTCCATTACAAACGTATATATAAACTGTCGTTAACAGAAACGCAATACCATTTTGTTATGAGATACTGTAGATTATAAAAACCTTTTTAATTAGTTCTAAATAATCTTTTCTTTTTCTTCGATGGACGCACACCGTAGGGGAAAACACGAGCGGGCACTATTGTCCCAGGCCCTGTTGGTGACCCGGACAAGTTGCAACTGAGGGGATCGCGAAATGTTAGGAAAGCCTAACAAAACAAATCAACAGATTCGGGTCAAAACTGAAACGTAAAGATTCATAAAGCATCTACGGATTTACAACGCTAAAATCAGGGGTTCGGTTCCCCTCGGTGGACTCAGCAGATGGTACGATAAACAAAACAACACAAACACACTCAAGAATTTTCAGTGGTTAGGTTTCAATAATATCACGTAATACTCGTATTTAGATCTATCTATCTGTCAGGCTTACAAGTGCTCATAAATTAAGACGCATGAATGAAAATATCATAATTTGTGTATCCTATTGTCATAAATACTACCGTGTTTCTCCGATAATAAGACCTACCCATAAAATAAGACCTAGTGTGATTTTTGGGGATAGTTTTAATATAAGCCCTACCCTTAAAATAAGCCCTAGGTAAGAGTGGCAGGAAGAGGAAAGAAGTAAAAAAAAATTAATTTATTAATTAGTTTAATAGTTAGTTAATCAGTTAGTTTAAGTATTAATCAGTTAGTTTAATAGTTTAATAATAGTTTATTTTAAATGGTTAGTTTAATAGTTTTACTTTGTAACTTCATTTTTTTAATATATCAAAATAAGACATTCCCCGAAAATAAGCCCTAGTGTCATATTTTGGAGTGAAAATTAATATAAGCCCTGTCTTATTTTCGGAGAAACACGGTAGTTAGTGAATATCATAGCATAGGGTTAGGTTATTATACATCTGTAGGAACAAAAACATTAATTGTTATTTTTGTGGAATTAGCGCTGTATGGGGAATTGTTAATGTGAGATTTATTTAAGTTATATATGCTAATTATGAGTCTGTATAACGAAGCGTGTGTTGAACAATAATGTATAAATAACTTGGAAATATATGATTCACATATGTCTATCATATTAGTATATGATTCACGTCGCTCTGTCATAATTATATGTGATTCACATAGCCCTACCGTACAAATATATGATTGGCACATCTCTACTGTGTTTTTAAATAAGCTATTGAAAATTTATTTTCTTCGTGGTCATCATGAAAGTAAACTGTTCCCCTGTGCTACAACGGTACGTCTGCTGACTTACAACGCTAGAAAATGGATTTCAATACCCGTCATGGGAAGAGCACAGATAGCCCGTTGTGTAGCTTAGCTACAAATAAATCAAGTAAAGTTTTTTAAAAGGTATAAAAACAGCAACAAGAAAAACATAAACACGAGTTTTTTTTCTATTTCCAATAAAGCAAAGCTACAACAGGTCACCACCTATATAAGTCTGTAAACTTATCGCTGTCTCATAGAAAAGCCTCAAAGTTTTATTCGCATCAGGAACAAATGGATAAATCGTTACAACGTACGTCACTCGATGTTCGAATGACGTAACTATACGTTAAAAGACCAGGATGTAGCTTACGAAAGGATTCAATCATGAAATGAACAAAACTACTTTTATTATTCTATAAATTTATTAAGTTTATTAAGGTATTTAACGTTAGAAATGTCTTGTGTGACCCATCTCGTTGAAAGAAGACTGATATGTTATTCCTGCCACATCCATGATTCAGGGCCTGTTCACCCTATATGGAAATGGGATTTGTTTTTGTCGTAAACTGCAAAATAAACTCTCTGTGTTTTGCCCCACACGGTTATTAAGTCCTGATTCTGAGCATTGTAATCTATTATTCTATCAATGAGTCATCGAAGGCGAGGAGCGAAGCGTGTTGTTGTCTTGAGATATTTATTTCGAACCAGGGTGGAGAGTTGTTGGTCTGGTTCTGTTATGAACTGAACCGGTTGTCGTATTTTAAATTTGTTAGAAATCACTTACCAAGCTGTCTTATAAACTGTTGAGACAGAATGCAACAATGAACAAATGTAACGTGACACATTCGCACCACCAGTGGTGGATTTGTTTATGCTCATTGATTTGATTGTTTTTTTTTATAGCAAAGCCACATTAGGCTATCTACTGAGCCGCCGAGGGAATCGAACTACCAATTTTCCGTTGTAAATTCGTAGACACACCGCTGTATTAGTGGAGGGCTTTGTTTATACTTTTTAAAATTTCGCTCAAAGCTACACCAGGGCTACCTGCGCTAAACGTCATTTATTTAGTAGTGAAAGAGTGTAAAAAGCTACACATCATCACCGACCGCTAACTCTTGGGCTACTCTTTTACAAACGAAGTGGGATTGACCACACATTATAACAACCCCCGGCTAAAAATGCAAGTATGTTTGGTGGGAAGGGTATTCGAACCTGCTATCCTCAGATTTTGTTTGTTTGGAATTAAACCCACAGCTACACAATGGGTTATCTGTGATCTTCTCACCACGAGTATCCAAACCTAGTTTCTAGCAGTATAAGTCCGCGAGCATACAATTGTATGTAATTCGTCTTTTCAGTTTGGTTCTAAAGTATTTCAACTAGCCTGTGTGGACTTTTAACAAAAAAATAGAATTATTTTGAGTTTTAGATACCACTGCCACATCCTTTACTGTAAAGAATGTTGCGCATATGTTTGACTTGTTTTGAATATATTATCTTAAAACAAATGAATTATGTGCTCTCCACTTAGTGTTCGAATTTATCGCGAACAAGTCAGAGACATCTATTGTAACAGAATCGCAGCCCATACAAAAAATATGATGTGGAACTAATTATTTTACTGACATTCCCAGCTCAGATTTTTTTCCATCCTGGGGTAGAGTGATATTGGCTACCTAATAAGTTTGATATTCCTAAATGTATTTTATTATAATGCAAAAGACTAATTAAAAAAAGCTGAGAAAACTTTACTACATGGTTCAGTAAGTTATATTAAAATGACCTTGAGTATGTAAATCAGCATGTCACAAGACAAATAGTCAATACAAAGTCGCGGTGAAATAGTAAGTATCGTAACTAAATTTTGATGCTTGGCGTGGTAGTACCAAAATCACTGTTTTTAGGAATGGTTTATCACAACCATTTCAGACGCAAATTTCAAGTCTGTGATATCCTTTGTAAGTAATGGGATTAGAAAACAAAGAAATGTGGATCAACTTGGGGTACCAGGACCATCTCGAAAGAGTGTTGCAATAAATTGTTTCCTCGTTGGTGTAAAAAGATAATGGAGCCTTGTAGCAGATGAGAATCCATGAACACAAATGTCAGTGCCAAGAGTCTTTCATGTGCTTCAGATAACAGCAAAAACAAAATGAAAAAAGTTTTACTTCTGGGAACGATTATAATAGGGTGTGAGTTCACCAACATACTTTTCACCTCAATTAAGAATGAAATGAATAATCAAGCTGTTCCATAAAGTCGTTAGACGTAGCGTCTATTGGACGAAATGAATGCTCGGAAGCTGTCGTCCTCATGCGCTAGATAACATACGGAAAACAACCTGAAAGCCATATGACAGAACCTTTAACAACAGAAACTACGCCATAGAACTGTTGCCAAGATAAACAGTCGTTGGATGTCGCATAACTGACCAGACAGCATGTCATTTAACCACAGATAAAAAAAAGAACAAAACTAAGGCAATGTCTTTTAACCATAGATAAAAAAGAACAAAACTAAGGTAATGTCATTTAACCACAGATAAAAAACGAACAAAATCTAAAACAATGTCATTTAATCGTAATAAAAAGAACAAAACTAAGGCAATGTCATTTAACCATAGATAAAAATAACAAAAGCTAAAGCAGTGTCATTTCACCATAAATAAAAAGAACAAAACTAAGACAATGTTATTTAATTATAGATAAAAAAGAACAAAACTAAGGCAATGTCATTTAACCATAGATAAAGCAAAACAAAAGCTAAAGCAATGTCATTTCACCATAAATAAAACGAACAAAACTAAGGGAATGTCATAATAACCATAGATAAAAATAACAACAAAAGCTAAAGCTATGTCATTTACCCATAGATAAAAAGAACAAAGTTCAAAAACTCCAGTATTAGTTCTCCACATAAAAAGGAGCTATTATTAATTATTCATATAAAACTAAAGATGAAAACAGCATGTTATTATAATTTTAAGGACAGTTAAAGCAACATCATAAAGAATTGCTGTTAATTCACAGCTCTAACCGAAATATAATTACGACAATTCCATAATATATACCAACTCACAGTATCATTAAGGTGTAATTATAGTATTAATATGTTGGAATTATGTAGAAACACGGTAGACTATTGTTTACTTACCGTTGGCAACAACTTCGCCATTGATACGACCTTTAAAATACATTACACGTTCAACAGTGTATCGTTAATTTGTATGAAGCAAATTTTGTGTACCAGTACAAACAACTTGGACATTATGAAATACTTTTTTTTTTAATCATAGCTAGTTTAAGGGTAGAACAGTAGATTTATTTCTACTGAACATTCGAGTTACTTAGGTGAATTCGATACGTGGGTTAATTTGTCAAGCGTTAGAATCATTAGAGATGCAATCTGAATCGGAGAAGCAATAACTTTCGAAATTGTTACATTGATATATAGTGATGTTAAACTTTATTTAAACAGTATTGTTATATAATAAGTGCTCGTTAAATAAGGGGCTACTTTCTAATCGAATTTGTATTTTCTAAAGTTGTAATTAATTACATTTGCTCTTATTCCTCTGGTCAGAAGTTTTAAACTATAGATGGCTATGTCCGAGCCTTAAGGTCTCTGACCTGGTCAGGTGTAGCATGAGAAGTGGTTTAAAACTGTCAAACATTAAATCACTAGAGAGAGAAAAAAGCCAACAAACGGTGGATTTTGAGCTGAAGATTTTATCAGCGTTCTGGCCAAGCGCGTTAAGGCGTGCGACTAATAATCTGAGGGTCGCGGGTTCGCATCCCCGTCGCGCCAAACATGCTCGCCCTTTCAGCCGTGGGGGCGTTATAATGTGACGGTCAATCCCACTATTCGTTGGTAAAAGAATTGGCGGTGGGTGGTGATGACTGGCTGCCTTCCCTCTCGTCTTACACTGCTAAATTAGGGACGGCTAGCACAGATAGCCCTCGAGTAGCTTTGTGCGAAATTCAAAAAAACAAAAAACAATTTATCAGCGTTCATCAAAGTTACGCTGCGTACTGAACCTATCTTTTAAAAACACTTACTATATAATACAAAAAGAAATTACAATTTGTATTAATTCAATTGTTACAGTTAAAAAAAAACAAGAGATAATTTCAAAGTAGCTTTTCTTCAGAAATAATATAGAGTTTAATTACAGTAGCGGGCCCGACATACCCACGTGGTTAAGGCGCTCGAATCGTAATCCGAGGGTTGAGGGTTCGAATCCCCGTCTCACCAAACATGCTCGCCCTTTCAGGCGTGTGGGCATTATAATGTTACGGTCAATCTCACTATTCGTTGGTAAAAGAGTAGCTCAAGAGTTGGCAGTGGGTGCCTTCCCTCTAGTATTACGCTGCTAAATTAGGGACGGCTAGCGCAGATAGCCCTTGTGTAGCTTTGCACGAAATTCAAAAACAAACAAACAATTACAGGAGCCAGTATTCGTGGGCGAATACGTGTATACGCCACTCAGTTCCAACATAAACAAATTCTGACATCAGAAAAACCCTCCCACAAGTTTCACAGCGGTATTTGGATGTAATTACAACGCTAGAAACTGAGCATCGATACTCGTGGTGGGAGTTGCACAGATATCACATTGTATTGCTTTTACCACATGTAAACAAACAGACATCAGAAAATTATAAAACTTTATTTCACCACTCGGGACAAAAATTCCTATAATTATAGATTCGTTTATGACCCCTCTAAAATAACCAAAAATTATATATGTTTCATATTTTTGTAAGTATACGTAGGGGACTTATAAAAAGTAGCTTTGTACCAAATCCCATGTATGTCGGTCAACATACAGCCGAGTAATTGACCAAAATATCAAAATTACAATTTTTGTGAGCTCTGACCCCTTAAAAAGACTTAAATTAAACAAATCCAATGTTTTTTTTTAAGTTAAGGTTTAGGCGCATGAAAATTTGTACGTGTGCCAATATTCATCATTATTGCTGTAAATATGTTAGCATAAAAACACAAAATATATACTTTTAGATTGTTTGACCTTTGATCCCATACAATCCCTTGAACAGGTCTAAATTTAAAAAAAAATTAAAAAGATATCTGGACGTATTGGATCAAGGTGTTGGACCCGAGCAAATTCCGAGTCAACTAGCCAAGAAAAGAAGTGGTTGATTAAATTGTTTGGAAGAACAAAGTCGAAACAACAGAAAAAAAATATTCTGTCTCTCTGCGAACATATAATTAATTATCTGTAATCAAACTTATTATCATTGTTGTATTTTTTTTAATTATCCATACTTAAACATACACACAAAGATGTTTATATGTTTGGTATACTGGTAAATTAGTTAACCTTTAGTCGATAAAAGTGACAGCACTACTTTTTGGTGTCTTAATATTTTTCTTAGAGATACACAAGGGTTTTTTTGCGCACAACAGGCCTTAATTGTGAACTGATAAACCAGATGAAAAGCAGCTAATCAGCAGAACTAGCGCTGACTCTTGATTGGTTTGTTTTGAATTTCGAGCAAAGCTGCACGAGGGCTATCTGTGCTAGCCGTCCCTAATTAGACTAGAGAGAAGGCAGTTAGTCATCACCACCCATTGCCAACTCGTGGGATATTCTTTAACCAACGAATAGTGGGATTGGCCGTCACATTATAGCGCTCCCACAGCTGAAAGGGCGAATATGTTTGGTGCGACGGGGATTCGAACTCGCAACCTTCGGATTACGAGTCGAGTGCCTTAAGCACCTGGCCATGCCGGGCCACCGACACTTGAACAACACTCGTAGGATCGGCTAATAGGAGTTGACTGTCACTCTTATAACACGCCCATCACTCCAAATTGCGCTGCGCTTTTCTGCGTTAAATGGTCGAGAACCATGAAACCTTGAAATTCCAGTCCAGGCATGCTACCCACCTAGGCCGTTCTTGACCTAGGAGAGACAACATAAATATCTTGAGAACAAAACGAAGATGTAATAAGCTTATTGTGGAGAGAAACTCCATGTAATAAAATAATTACCAATCATTAATTATTTCAACGCTAAGACAACTATCCCCAGTAAAATTTCTGCCCTTATGTGTTTGTTGCTAAGCCTACTCCTGTCTGCCTCAACCACCCGTATCAGGAGGTGTGGATCCATCCATTATCATACAAAATTATCCATTTTATTGAGAAAATAACTACCAGGTGACTTAATGTCCATAAAACAGGCATTAAAGGTCCGAAACAAAGCCAAAGGGAATATTACGCTTGTCAATTACAGGAAAGTTCCTATTAACAAAAGCTATTAGCAGTAATAGGCCGTGGTGTGGTTTGTGTAACAGCGACACCTGTAATGTACAATAGAGCTGTTCTGTATATACGATTTCCCCCTGCAGTGAAATTAAGTGTACACGTTCACACATAGGAGAAATATTAGAAGTATTATTGATATCAGTATTCTAGTCCATGTATCCTAGCGTGTGAATACGTACATACAACGGTATGCGGATCTCTAGCTGTGAGAACAGCCGACACTTTCAAATATTTATCAGGAACCTGACGACTGTAACTTTGACTGGTTCTGGTCATTACAAGTCTACCAAACGTTGTCTTTACTGTTTGTTTTAGATGTTAGTAACAGTGTCACTGTAATACAGCATACATATCAGTAACCGTGTCAGCATCAATCAGCACACATGTCAGTAACAGTGTCAGTATGATTCATCACACATATTAGTAACAGTGTCAGTATCAATCAGCACACATGTCAGTAACAGTGTCAGTATGATTCAGCACACATATTAGTAACAATCAGTAGCAATCAGCACATATGTCAGTACAGTGTCAGTATGATTCATCACACATGTCAGTAACAGTGTCATTATGGTGCAGCGCAAATGTCAGAATGATTTAGCACGCATATCAGTAACAGTTTCAGTATCAATCAGTACACATATCATTAACACTCAGTATCAATCAGCACCCATGTCAGTAACAGTGTCAGTATGATTCAGCACACATATCAGTAACAGTATCAGTATAATTCAAAACACATGTCAGTAACATATGTCAGTAATAGTGTCAATATGGTTCAGCGCACATGTCAGTTACAGCAAAATGTATTTATACAGTTTATATGAATAACATGTTTATAAAGTTTCCATATACA
This sequence comes from Tachypleus tridentatus, assembly GCF_004210375.1. Classification (NCBI taxonomy): domain Eukaryota; kingdom Metazoa; phylum Arthropoda; class Merostomata; order Xiphosura; family Limulidae; genus Tachypleus; species Tachypleus tridentatus. The sequence goes on along the minus strand of NC_134827.1, from coordinate 96,884,131 downwards.
GTTTTGTTGGAACAGTTCCACTGAATATAGTATATATATATATGACTAACATGGTAACAAATGTATTTATACAGTTTATATGAATAACATGTTTATAAAGTTTCCATATACAGTTTTGTTGGAACAGTTCCACTGAATATAGTATATATATATATATATATATATGACTAACATGGTAACAAATGTCATTATACAGTTTATATGGCTAACATATAAGTAGAATGTATTTATACAGTTTTAGGTGACTTTCTTTCGTCAACTTTAATGTATTTACACTATATTATGTAACTATCTATGGTCAGTATAGCGTTTTAAGACTGCATTATTTGACTATCCCTTATCAGTACAATGTTTTGACACTATTATGTGACTATCTTTAGTCAGTTTAACGTTTGGACATTATTATGTGACTATTTTACTCAGTACAATGTTTGGACATTATTATGTGACTATTTTACTCAGTACAATGTTTGGACATTATTATGTGACTATTTTACTCAGTACAATGTTTGGACATTATTATGTGACTATTTTACTCAGTACAATGTTTGGACATTATTATGTGACTATCTTTACTCAGTACAATGTTTGGACATTATTATGTGACTATTTTACTCAGTACAATGTTTGGACATTATTATGTGACTATCTTTAGTCAGTTTAACGTTTGGACATTATTATGTGACTATTTTACTCAGTACAATGTTTGGACATTATTATGTGACTATTTTACTCAGTACAATGTTTGGACATTATTATGTGACTATTTTACTCAGTACAATGTTTGGACATTATTATGTGACTATCTTTACTCAGTACAATGTTTGGACATTATTATGTGACTATTTTACTCAGTACAATGTTTGGACATTATTATGTGACTATCTTTACTCAGTACAATGTTTGGACATTATTATGTGACTATTTTACTCAGTACAATGTTTGGACATTATTATGTGACTATTTTACTCAGTACAATGTTTGGACATTATTATGTGACTATTTTACTCAGTACAATGTTTGGACATTATTATGTGACTATTTTACTCAGTACAATGTTTGGACATTATTATGTGACTATTTTACTCAGTACAATGTTTGGACATTATTATGTGACTATTTTACTCAGTACAATGTTTGGACATTATTATGTGACTATCTTTACTCAGTACAATGTTTGGACATTATTATGTGACTATTTTACTCAGTACAATGTTTGGACATTATTATGTGACTATTTTACTCAGTACAATGTTTGGACATTATTATGTGACTATTTTACTCAGTACAATGTTTGGACATTATTATGTGACTATTTTACTCAGTACAATGTTTGGACATTATTATGTGACTATTTTACTCAGTACAATGTTTGGACATTATTATGTGACTATTTTACTCAGTACAATGTTTGGACATTATTATGTGACTATCTATTGTTTCCACATCTCCTTTACACTGTTTTATTTGATTGATTTTTCTTCATTGTTGTGGTGTTTTATGTTTAATGCTGAATGCAAAACTAACAGATCACATTTGAAAACCACTACCCTAACAATAAGTTGTTGTTTTTTTACAATATTCGGTTCAAAAGAAAACATCGTACACTCGCCAGAAATAATATATACATTTTTGAGAGGTGGTGATTGATAAAAGTGTTACAATATTGTTATACGTTTTCAGTAATTGCGGTATAATTGTGGCTATCATAATATTTTAATCGATTGAACGAATTAATTGGTCTTTATTTGGGATTACAACATCAAATCTCATTTCCTCATGACGCGTGTGGTACGCGTACAACTTAACAGTTTGTTTGCTTTTTAACATACACATGCCGTTGCATCAGTACCCATTTTGTTTATAAAGCTACACCTCCACAAACACATCTCAAGTGAGAACTTTAACTTGTTTATGTTTTTAAAGCGTGAAATCTTTGAATCGCACACCAGCCACATCCTAAGTTTAGCCCACACGAAATTAAAAGTCACATAAGATATTCTATAACGTATTATTACAGCACCGAAACACGAAAACACTTTAGGCAGAGCATAATAGCAATATTTATCCTAGGGCTTTTTCCAAGGCAAAAGATTAGTTGTGGCGACCAAACGGGTGACCAAATCCAGTAAAAGAGAGACGTGTTTATGCACTACGGTTTGTTTTAATGTTTCATAACCTAACGTGTAAACGTTTAAACAACTTTTGTGTACGTTTTGTAGGAACAGTTATTTTACTGAAATTCCAAAGAGGTCTCTTGTTGCTATGCAACATCAGTATTGTTAGTATTAAGAAGGAAACAATAGTATTGCCAGTATTAAGTGTTAACTTAGGTATTCACTACAGTTTCGATTCACCTCAGACGGCAAAACGTTAATCTAATATACTAGTTCTCACTGGAATGCCATACTTTGCTATACAACAATAGTATTTTCAGGATCAAGTTTAAAACAATAGTATTGTCATTATCAATTATTAACGCAGGCAGTACGATAGTTTCATTCATTGTGGACGACAGAGCATTTAAATAATGTATTAGTTTTCCTTAAGCCAATAATGTGTCCAGACTAGGTCCTTATTTGTGATGCAACAAGGCACTTACTGTCTTACGTCGACAGCAAGAGTTATTGAAAGACTTTTAGTGAAACAAGGACAAGATGTGACTCTTAGGTAGCAGAACTTATTGAAATGGTCACAGTAAAGAGATAAGATGTGACCTTTGAATAGCAGAACTTACTGCAACCCTTTAAGTAAAGAAGGATAAGATGTGACCTTTGAATAGCAGATCTTACTGCAACCCTTTAAGTAAAGTAGGATAAGATGTGACCTTTGAATAGCAGAACTTACTGCAACCCTTTAAGTAAAGAAGGATAAGATGTGACCTTTGAATAGCAGAACTTACTGAAAGGGTTTCAGTAAAGAGGGAAAACTGTGGCCTTTAGACAGCATAACTTACTGAGAGCAGGATTTATTGGTTCATTGGAATTGAAAGGACATTTTGGTCTATTTGAGTGTATAAAGCGTATTAATCCATCACGGAGGGCAAGATGTATTGTTTTATTGAAGTATTGCTTGTTTGTTTTTGTTTTTGAATTTCGCGTAAAACTACACGAGGGCTATCTGCGCTAGCCATCCCTAATTTAGCAGTGTAAGACTAGAGGGAAAGCAGCTAGTCATCACCACCCACCGCCAACTCTTGGGCTACTCTTTTACCAACGAATAGTGGGATTGATTGTAACATTATAATACCCCCATGGCTGAAAGGGCGAGCATGTATGATCTGGTTTATGCATTTTCAACTTTATGATAAATTACATTAATAACAATAACATTACAGAAATTATTGTTTACCTGGAATAGCAGATGATTGGCCAGGAATTTTGACGTAACATGAAAATGGCTCTAAGTTATGTGAAACTTGATACTATACCTAGATATGAACGTAGTTACGTTGAACAGCGTGCATCGTGTGAAACTTGATTCCTTACTTTGATGTGAACGTAGTTACATTGAACAGTGTGTATCATGTGAAATTTGACACTGTACATAGATATGAACGTAGTTACGTTGAACAGCATGTGTCGAGTGAAACTTAACACTGGATATAAATACGAAAATAGTGAACGGTGTGTATCATGTGAAACTTGACACTGTACATAAATATGAACGTAGTTACTTCCAAACAGTGTGTATCATGTAAAACTTGACACTGCACATAGATATGAACGTAGTTACGTTGAACAGTGTGTATCATGTGAAACTTGACACTGTACATAAATATGAACGTAGTTACTTCCAAACAGTGTGTATCATGTAAAACTTGACACTGTACATAGATATGAACGTAGTTACGTTGAACATTGTGTACCATGTGAAACTGGACACTGTACATAGATATCAGGATACTTACATTGACCAGTATCTGAAGAGAGTCAACATAAGATTTCTCCGTATCAAAAAGTTCTCCTACCACGTGAGTCCGGGTATCCTGAAATGAACAAAACAACCAGTGATATTTTCGAAGGGTTTTCGTGTTATAATTTTTACAATGTAAGTAAAACATCTATTTCACAGTCAAACTTTCTTCATACATCTGTAGACTTTTTACTCATTTCCAACTAAACTAAACTTATATAAAAAAAAGGTAACCTCACCTTTCACGACTCTAGTTAACCGCAGTATTAATTTACTGAGCATTTTTTGTTAAAAGTTTAATTGTTCATCTATACGTATAAAATCTAGGATAATGTGTAATCAATTTTAATTATTGTATTCGGTTTACGAAAATATATTTTCAAAAAATATAATAACAGATATGGACAAACATAGAGCTTTGTTCATGCGATATTAACCACGAAGTCTTCCCAATGGAACCTCTGTGTTGTGTCCATTATAGGCAGGGGATCGACCCCCAAATTATGGCGCTCTAAGTCCTCTTGCTGAGAGGGGCAATCAGGAATCACATATTTAGTAGTAGAGGTTATAATGGCGTGTGACAGTTTGAGGAACCTTTTAACACAGACGAAGCTTTCTCGTCAAACTTGTTGATGCTATCTTAATACAAATTTCCATCTCTTCTCTGGGTTAAATTCGTAAGAAAACTAAATTCCGGTGCATGATTGCTGTCGTCCGCACATTCCAGCAAAATAAGACGATACGTTTCATCCGTTTAATAGGTCACTATAAACACACACATATAACAGCAGTTCTACTGTAGTTAGACTGGTGTTTCAATTCCTAGTTATAATTATCAAAACATTAGAAATGACCAAAACTAAGACTAAATGACTAAGCTACGTTGATGTTGTGAGGTCATTATGACATTGGCCACTCATGACCAGGTGGGTTAAGGCACTCAACTCGTAATCCGAGGATCGCGAGTTCGAATCCCCGTCGCACCAAACATGCTCGCCCTTTCAGCCGTGGGGGCGTTATAATGTTACGATTGACAATACTTCATTAACGATGGATACGTCAGGTTTATTAATACGTCGTAATATTATTGTTTCCTATTGTAGTACAACTAGTACATGTTACTGGAGAAAACGGTTACAGTGATAGAAGTTAGTAACTAGTGTTCTAACAACATTTATTTTAATTAGGCCCGGCATGATCAAGTGATCAGGACGTTCAACTCGTAATCTGAGGGTAGCGGGTTCGAATCCCAGTCACATCAAACGTGTTCGCCCTTTCAGTCGTGGGGGCGTTATAATGTAACGGTCAATCCCACTATTCGTTGGTAAAAAAAGTAGCTCAAGAGCTGGTGGTGGGTGGTGATGACTTGCTGTCTTCCCTCTAGTCTTACACTACTAAATTAGGGGCGGCTAGCGCAGATAGCCCTCGTGTAGCTTTGCGCGAAATTCAAAAACAAATAAACAATTATTAGGATATCTTCACGATTTAATAAAAAAAAAATCGTATATTTTAAATAAATGGCGTCATATACGTGTCAGTAATATTGTTCTTGTCTCTCTATGAGTTTTAAATACATTTGTATTAATAACTTGACCCAATGACTGATATCCACATATCGAACAAAAAGCAGTACAGTCTGGTTCAATGTTTTTTACCGACCTATATTTTCCTTTCAGTCGCATAAGCAGCAATGAGTTTCTTTATTTTTGAATTTTCTCGCAAAGCTACACGAGGGCTATCTGCACTAGCCGTTTCTAATTTAGCAGTGTAAGACTAGAGGGAAGGCAGCTAGTTATCACCACCCACCGCCAACTCTTGGGCTACTCTTTTACCAACGAATAGTGGGATTGGTCGTACGTTATAACGCCCCCACGGCTGAAAGGACGAGCATATTTGGTGTGACAATGATTCGAATCCGCGACTATCGGAGCAATTAGTTAAATATTGTTCTTGTTTTGAAAACATGGAAGCATTTACAGTGAATATCCTTCAATAATCCTTTAATTTCATTACCTCAGTGATGGTGTTTCTTTGGTTAGTTTCGCGAAAAAGCTACTCGGGGGCTATCTGCTATTTTGGAGTGATAAACTAGAGGGGTATGTGTGTGTGTATGTTTTCATATAGCAAAGTTACATTGAGCTCTCTGCTAAGTCCACCGAGAGCAAAAACTAGTGGAAAGGTAATTAATCAACATCATCCGCCGCCGACAATTAGGTTACTTTTTACTAGAATTGCAAGACAAAAGGACAGACCTGTTCAGTGACGAGTTTCGATCCCGCGGCCCGTAGATTGCTAGTGGGTACCCATCAGGCTATACTAGACTTAATGTGAGACATGAATACATTTTTATTAAAGATGTATACTACAACGCAGCTTTATCTCCGTATAGTTTGCAAATTGTTAAATATCATTTAGACTGTGCCAAATAAGCCAATGTACCTGTGTTTGTAAGAGCCCATTGTGAATTACTTATTCCTGATGTATGCTAACGTATTATTGTCCGTTATCCGTATCAGTGCTGTGTTTTCTGAATTAATACTACATTGAAGTCCTTACAACATCCGGTGCACGTGCACCAGCAGCATTTCTGTTTTTGTTTAACTAGGCCTGTTTCTATGGAGACGCTACAAATAAAGGCACATTATTATTTTCATATCGATTTATTTTTCTTATTCGGGGCTCTACTCTAACGTAGTAATTTCGGTGATTTGTCATTTAAAACATACATTCAATTGTCATTTAAGTATTACCACATTTTGGAAAACTAAACGTATCTACATCCACAAACAATAAACCTTTTTTTGGTTAAATTATGTCTCAGTTTTATTAATCAGAAAGAGAGTAATTCACACACAAGAAAATGATTTCGCTGTCTCACTAAATCTGTCTGAAGAAAATTAATCAGAGGTGTTTATACTTATATTAATGTATAACTCAGTAAAATCAGCGAAAAGAAAAAAAGGCAGTAAAAACAAAGCATGTAGTTAAATGGCCAATAAAGTAAATAACTATTATTTCAATGAAAAATAAACATATTTTACTGTCAAACGACGGATGTTATTTAGGCCCTTCAATACATAGTTAAAGCACTCGACTCGTAATCTGAGGGTCGCAGGTTTGATCCCCGTCGCGCCAAACATGCTCGCTCTTTCAGCCACAGGAGCGTAATAATGTGATGTTCAATCCCACTATTCGCTGGTAAAAGAGTAGCCCAAGAGCTGGCGGTGAGTGATGATGACTTGTTGCCTTTCATCTATTCTTACGCTGCTAGATTAAGAACAGCTTGGGCAGATAGCCCTCGTGTATCTTTGCATGAAATTCAAAAACAAACAAAATGAATACATTTCTTACGATTAGAATTAGTTGATTTATTATTATGTTGTATAAAATAGAAGTAAACAGCAACCTTTTTTGTGTATTTGTTTATAAAATTTGTTTTCAGAAAAATAATTGCTGTTGTATAGTATTTGCCTTATTTTACCTTGTCTGGGTTTTAGTTTCAGTTTCTTCATGGTTTTGGATAACGAAAACTGCTGTAGAGAGTTAGAGTTTTACGCTGCATAGTAAGTAACCCAGGGTTATGGACTGCTGTAGAGAGTTAGAGTTTTACGCTGCATAGTAAGTAACCCAGGGTTATGGATAGAAGCAAGTAAAATTATTTTACTTTCCTAAAACAAAAGTCTATTGAGAGAGAAGTAGTCGGTATCTGTAATCATAAGTTTTTCACAGGCGGATGGGTCTGGGATTAATATTCCTTTTGTGGAAAAACGTTACGTTAATCAGATTACTAACTAATACATATAGATCTCTGAAAGGCTAAAAAAAGGTATAACAATTCAAAAGGTAAAAGAGCTGAGCGTTGCCCAGTGGTTAGCGTGCCGGGCTGTCAATTCGAACGTTCACGGTCCCCTACTCTTTAAAAAAAAAAATCGGTTCAACACTTTGGGTCAGTACGTACATCATAAGAGTGACAGTCAAATCCCACTATCCGATCAAATTTTCTAAAATTGTTGCTGAGTTCTGTCCAATAGTTTCCCTCCTTCTAGTCTATCAGTTGGATGTTAAGTAAGGTTCTGAAGACATTCTTCTGCAGTAGTAATAGACTGCTAGTGCCTTTTACTGCCGGCAGAGGGATGTCGCAATTAATTACTCCATTTTAAGATTTTCTGCATGTTTTGGAATTATATTACCGGAATATTATGAAAGTCACCACTATCATGTCAAAATATCTGAACACCAAATTTACGTCATAAAATTTGTATTTATGCAAACATAAATAATAGTGTTCGTATTTGCTACACACTGAGATACTTGTTTTTTCTCAGCAAATTATTTAGTTACTGTGTAACTCAATTTTACTTTTAATCAAGTTTAGTGTGACTTTTTTATTAGTTCACCCTAATTGTAAAGAAGAAATTCGTTCACTGTTCTAATAAATGGTCTGCTTTGAGAACATAATTATTTGCCTATAATAAAATGTACCGGTAGTCATTTACAACGGTAGTTAAATGACCGGCAGTAACATGTCACAATACCAGAAATTAGGGACGGTTAGCGAAGATAGTTCTTCTGTAACGTTGCGCGAATATTCGAAACAAAAATAGTAACAACCAGTTCAAGAAACATACTAATATTCTTGTTTGTTAGTTTTTAGAATCTCGTGCAAACCTACTCAAGGGCTATCTACGTTAGCCAACCCTAATTTAGCAATGTAAGACTAGGGGAAGGCAGATAATCATCACCACCTACCGCCAACTCTTGAGCGACTCTATTTTTCCAACGGATAGTGGCATTGACCGTAACATTATAACGCCCTTAAAGCTGAAATGGTGAGTATATTTGATGTGAGAGGGATTCGAATCCGAGACCCTCAACCAACGAGTCGAGGGCCCTAACCACCTAGTCACTAATATACTTAACACAATATAAGCAAAACCCTGACATTCGAATGTCGCATTTGTTTAAATAGCATAATTTGTTATTAATGTAACGTTTAACCGGGAAATAATAAGATGAAAGTTAGATACCAGCAACTGAAAATAATTGCTGCAGTTTCTCAAAGCAAACAACCTCATAGCTTCAAACCCATATATTCTTCTCCTGCAATTCTAAACACCTTTAAAGTTATCTTGAGCACCACAAAAGATTCAAATATGTAGACACTAAATATGTTTTATGTACTTGAAACATTTAGCTATAAACATGAGAAAGGTAAAATATAAATAACTAAAGTCTACTCCTCTTTATTTTATAATCAAGTTATGTCATTTTCAAAGAAGACCACGTGTTGTCAAACAACACCAAACAAAACTTTCTTTGAGTATAAAAGTAATGAAATATGTGAAATGTATAACATTTAATATAGAGACTGTGAAGTATCCTCTAAGACAAAACAGTATGCACGTTCATTGTTCGTATAAAATAGATTAAAATGATACTTCCACTCGCTGGTACAATAAACTTAAGCAAGCTAACTGTTGAATGTTTTAGTATCACAAAGTTAAACAGTCTTTCTGTTTACTAGTGTGATATCACAAGTTGAAACAAGGTTCCTGTTCATTAGTAAAACATTACAAAACTGATACCAGCACTACATACATGTATGTATTTGTTTTTATCTTTCAGACCCCTGCACGAATTACGTGTAAGAATATAAACATTTTCATTTGCGAACGCTCTATTTATCTGAGAACAATAGAACTCGCAAATTACTAATAATCTGAGGCTATCGGTAGGCATGACGCATTACTTTTTTTCTTGGTTATACATTATCCATTACTGTTTTCCATACTTGGTTAGACATTATCCGTTACTGTTTTCCACCCTTGGTTAGACATTATTCATTACTTTTACTACCCTTGGTTGTACATTATCCGTTACTGGTTTTCACCTACGTTATACATTATCCATTACTGTTTTCCACCCTTGGTTAGACATTATTCACATTTACTTTTTTTTTACCCATGGTTACATTATCCATTACTTTTTCACCCTTCGTTATCCATTATCCATTCTTTCACCCCTGCGTTTATACGTTATCCATTGCTGTTTTTTCACCCTACGTTATGCATTATCCGTTACTGGTTTTCACCCTACGTTATGCACCACTGTTATCCGTTACTTTGTTTTCCACCCATGGTTAGACATTATCATTACTTTTACTACCCTTGGTTTATTCATTATCCATCTGTTACTGGTTTTCACTTACCGTTACTAGGTTATCCATTACTGTTTTCACCCTTGGTTAGACATTATTCATTACTTTTTTACCCAGCTGGTTGCCACATTATCCGTTACTGTTTTTCACCCTGGTTATTCATTATCATTTTCACCGCGGCATAGACAGTACGGACATTATTCATTACTTTTACCTTTGGACATTACATTATCTGTTACTGTTTTCACCCTACGTT